>NC_138225.1:7725096-7870561 GCF_964197995.2 Scardinius erythrophthalmus | reverse complement strand
GCCCAAATCTGCTTACAGGCAAAGTTACTGTATGTCGCCATGATTTATTGTTATTTCAATATTTCACTATTATTATTATTTATTATTTTACTACTCACTCATTTAGTTTTGCATGAAAACTCCCAACTTAATTTTGGCACAGACTGAAAAATAATCAAGAAAATGGCTCTAAGACATATAGATGTCCATACTTTAATTGGTAGGCATGAACACAAATGACTCCAACTGCAGGCACATTATGGAAATTTATGGGTGTTATGGGATATGAAGATGCAGTCCATTATGAGAAACTTTGTGGTCTCAAAGCATCGTGCATCTAGATGGGCCAAAACAAGCAGCAGAATGCTCCATGGCAGATGGTTATGCGGTCAGTTCTCTCCCCGAAAACCAAGCGAGAGACAGTGGTGCGATTTCTGAATAGTAGCAATGAAGTACAAAACTGGAAGTTAGAGTGGGGTGTAAAGATGCTTCTATCCACACTGAATGGAACAATGGATTTTTGCTGCTTGGTCAGTTTGGTCAATTAAAAAGACCTAATTCAATATAAGTTAATTTTATTGAATGCAATCAGTGTAAATTTAATTATTCCATGAGCATTGGGACTACAAGAATAATTTTATTGGAAATTACTTTGTGGAGACCAGATATGTTGGAAACTGAAATGAGCGTAATGCTTCAACATATTGAGAGGTGTACATTATGTACACTTTTAGAGAAAAAAAGAAAAAGATTCAATTGAGTTCTACATAGAGCCCTAGGGCTCTTGACTCCATTTTAAAGAACCCTTTATGCCAAAAAGTTCTATATAAGGAGAAATGCCTTTAATGGTTGTGTAAGACTTTCAGATTTAACGGGTTATTTCAGTTGTTTCTAGTGATTAAAGTATATTCACGAGCTGTTTAATTCATAAAATTTAATTAAAATTAAAAATGAATTAAAACTATTAACTAAATCCATGATGGGAAACCCTAAATCACTTCCTTGCTGTAAAAACTACTTGAATAGGATTTATTCTGTCATTACAGTTTTTCTCGATTGTTTACACACATTTTCTGAAAGCATGCCTCATATTCTCAGAACTCTACACACAAATCCAAAAACACACACACAATGGGCAAAACCCCTCAATTATCCTGCAAAATGAAACTTTACATTCAAAACAATGTTATTTCTTCTCAAAATGGTATTTTGTTTTCAAATGACACACACAAACCATCATATGAATAGACATTTATAAGAACCAGTTGAACACTGATGTGCTCAATGTAAAACACTATGATGAATGGAAAACACTTCTTCTCCATTCATCATAATGACTTAGGCCTTTTTTTGTTCAGTGTTACACTTTCTACAGACAGTACATACATAAGTGTGTCGTAAAATATTTGAGAATATTGTTTTTATACTCAGAACACACAAATACACGGTAACAAATATATTTTATTTTTTCCACAAAAACAATGTACACAGTGTACATCCCCAACCAACACAAAGTAGGACATACAGTGGTCTACATACAAAACAACAGAAGAATTTACTGTATACAGTTACAGTAATAAAAAAAAAAATCCAATGTTGGTATCCATTGCTCCATTGAAGAGCTCACCTGTTGCCCTTTTATGCTAAAGCTCTGATTGCTAATTGTAAAACTGTGTGACGGGTGTTTGCCCATGTGATGAGTTAGTGTGCATATTTGAATGGCAGTGTGTTCCTTGTGAAAACAAGAGATTTTCTGCATGAAAATTGTGCCAAAAGCAGAGAATTGTGTGTAGTGTTTTGAAAAAAGTGTGTTTTAGAAGTGCAATTTGAGTGTAAAGCAGGAATTGTGCTTGTAGTTCAGCAGAATTGGTTCAGGAGGTTGGCGAATGAGTTACATGTTGTGGTCATTGCGTCTCAAGTACCAGAAAATGTGTGTAAACAATCGAGAAAAACTGTATTTACTCATGTCTCATGTTGTTATTTAAACCTCCATTGTAAGTGCATTACTGTAAATTGTCTGTTTTGTTAATTTACTGTATTATCGTGATTTGCACTTCTGTTTAAATGTTTGGGTCAGTTCGATTTTTTTGTAATACTCTTAATCTGCAAAGATTTAATTGTTCAAAAGTGAGTAAATACATTTCTTTAAAAAAATTATCGTAAAGATCAACTTTTATTTTTTCAAAAACATTTATATTCGTCAAAAAATCCTGTTTTCAACATTGATAATAATAATAATAAATGTTATTGAGCAGCAAATCAACACATTATGATTTCTGAAGGATCATGTGACACTGAAGACTGGAGTAATGATGCTGAAAATTCAGCTTTACATCACAGAAATAAATTCTATTTTACTATTTACTATATATTTACCTTTACTATTTGATCAAATAAATGCAGCCTTTGTGAGCATTAGAGACTTCATTCAAAAGCAACAAAACAAATCTTACAAACCCCAAACTTTTGTATAGTGGTGTAAATATCTTCCCCCTTGTGGCAACTTACAGTCTATTTCATTCTACATTTTGAATAGAATAATGGCATTTTTGTATTGGCATTCAGGACACATCTATATAATAATAACTGGTAGCCTGGTTAAAACCAGACCATTCTCAGTAGTAACTGAGTTATGGTCTGGCAAAGCTTCTTTAATAACTCATTTCCAAAGGGGCGTCACCAACGGACGTCGCTCAAATGCCTCTGGGCGCAATTGGATAGACCTAAAACTCCTAAAACCAATCAGAGCGATCGGCATTGTGTAAAGCCATATGCTGTGTCCCAATTTGCCTAAGTTACTCTTAGGCAAATTGGGACATACTACTTCGTCATCTTTATCGGACGGATCTGTCACGTGCATCCCGTCACGTAAACTGCCCTGTCAATCATCTTGTCACAGTTAAAATCCTCTATTAAATCTAATTTAATTTCCTACCGTTTCGGATAGAAATGTAGTAGCACGTTCATCTGCCAGTGGGTCTTTCATGGAGACTGTCCTCATGTGCTTGCAATTTGAATATAATAATGCATTTAAAAGTTGGTGCGCTTCACCAACGGAACGGACGTCGCTCAAATGCCTCTGGGCGCAATTGGATAGACCTAAAACCAATCAGAGCGATCGTCATCGTGTAAAGCCCGCCTCAACGTTTCTGATTGGTGCCGCGATTTCGACGGCATGGAAATGGGCTTGAATGAGCTCTATGCCAGACTACTTGCAGAGCAAATTTGCCAGAAGTTGTCTGGGTTTTCCCAGGCTAAATAACTGGGTCTGTGCGTCTCATAAATCTATCATATGACTTGAGTTGTATCAACATTTATAGTGTATTTTATGTTGTTTTTATTATGTCCCCCCCCCCCCCTTATTACAAGTTGAAAGACATGTTCACTATGAAGTGCCCTTATGTGCAAAAGAGCTCTGAATAGATCACAGAAAAATAAGAGCATGCGTGTAAGAAAAAATGAAAGAAATTTCATTTTTCTGTGAACAATTTCTTTAATTAAATAGCTTGAGAAAAGTTTTCTTTAAACATTTTTATCTTATGAGTGATTTATATGTTCTGTTTGTTGTTGTTGTTCTTACATATTCTTGTATTGTCTTTACAGCACATCAAAAGTGCCTGTGCACGTGTGTTGTGTGAAAATAAAGATGTCGTGAACCCTCCTCAGCAGATAATGTTAGTCAAACACGTCTGCCCACAAGATGCCAAACATCAACGCTCAATAAATTAGCAGTCAGCTGCCTGCAAAGTGCCACAGGAAAGCAGATAACAATATCTTCATATCAGCGAATGCTTCTTCGACACGTCTTTGTTACCCCAGAAACATCAAGAGTGGAAAAGCCTCTCAAAGCAAACCTGACACCACACCTACCTTCAAAAGGAATATTTAATCAGCGCAGCATGTAGACTGCCATTTGCCTTCCATCTTTCCTCCTCTCACACCCACTCACGATCCCCCTCCGTTTTAGTGTTAGTGTTTCTCTACATAATTCTTTCTCTTTCTAATCAAACATTTCTTTCTCCCGCTCTTTAAATATTTATCACAGAGCCCACAAGGACTGTGTCAGAGGTGTCATTGCACGCTCTGGATCAAATCAACATCCATTTTCCATTCAGGCCTGTTGAGAAACACTCTGACTGGGACAGAATTGAGGTCCCGCGGAGCCAGGTGTGGTGAGAGTCCGTTCAGAGACGCACTGTGTGTGTGAACGGGCACCTCGGCTCGGCGCCGGCCCTTTAAGAGCCAAACGCTTTGCGCCGTGGCTGCCGTCCCCAGAGATGACGGGATGTAATCCGCCTAAACAAATAGACTCTGGGAAGAGAGTGAGAGGAAGAGAGGACAGTGCACGGCACATCTGTCACTGTGTCTGTGGCAAATCCCTCACATTGAGATCCAGTGAGGGATCACTGGTTATATAGAGAGATATACAGCATAAGGACAGGGACGTAGATGCTGTTTCAGGTTGGCAGTATTTCACTGTTCACGATGTGCTCTGTGTACTGAGGTCAAACTGGTTCACTGGATGTCTAACATCATGTCTGTTTCCTAACTTTATCTTTATTTAATGATTTAAAGGAATATTTTATTTGCTATAATTTACCCCAAAATGAATGTCCTGTCATTAAACCCTTAAAGAGATGTTTTGCAATATCTCAGAGCAGCTCGTTTTCATATTATAAAGGCAAAAAAAAAAAAAAAAAGTAATTTATACAACACAAGACAAAAATCACACAAGACAAAATTGAAGTAATCTCTGACTACTTGCAATGGGATTGAATCATTTCGATTACAACTGTAACTTTTTCTTCCCACCTCATATTATTTCCATCAGCAAACACAAGTTTCTTTTGCGGAACCCAAAAGTGGAAAGACAGAATGCGCATTTTGTTTTTATGCGAACGCAAACTTTCTTGGAGGAGTCCACAAGAACGCAAAAGCATTGAAAATATAATTTTTCCTACCATCTTCTTTTTTTTCCCCAATCCCCTTTAATACGGAGCCCTAAGATGATATGGCGATAAAGAAAAGAGATTGGAGGAAAAATAATGTTTCTGCGTGCACTTGCAAAAAATTGGCGCTCTCTCACAAAAGTGTTGCGTTCCACCAAAAATCGTTCAGTTTGCTCTCAAATATTTTGCATTCTCTCACAAAATCATTGTGTTTCCCTGAGAAACTTTGCATTGAAATATAATTTGTCCTCCCACCTCAAATTATTTCCATAGCTAAAGTTTAGCGAGCAAAAGCAAAGTTTCTCAGCAGAGCCCAAATTTTTACAACAGAACGCAAATATTTCGAGTGAACACAAAATCTTTGAAATATATTTTTCCCTACCATCTAATTGTTTCCCCATCACTCTGTGTCTTTAATGCAGAGCCCCTAAGGGGGAATGGTGATGGAGAAAAATATGAAATGGGAGAAAAAATGATTGCATTCTCTCATGAAAATATTGCGTTGCCCAGAGAAACTTAACGTTCATTCACTAAAGCATTGAAATATATTCCAAATTTTTTTAAATGCATTTTCGTTCCACCTCAATATTTCCATCACTTACATTTTGCAAGCAAACACAAAGTTTCTAATCCCATTTGAGTTTTTTAGGAAATTACTCTTTAGGAGTTCTGTAGCCTTTAGAGGCTCCATATCAACTAATCATTTAATGTCTGTGGCTAAAATCTGTGGCTGTTGATTTCTACAGACAAAAGAAAAAGTGCAGTTAAACACACTTACCAGGAATTAAGTTTGACTCGATTCCTGGGGAGCGATTCTGCAAACTGCCCTTTAAAGTCTTTCTTCCACTAACAAAAAAGTAGTACACCTCAAAATGATGGGATACACAATTCTATAGCTCAATTATCTTCCATTGTCGGTAAACGTGTTTCCTGTGTGTTCGGTGGTAATCAACAGTATGCCACAGCTGGTCTCCATAGACATTGCATTGGAAATGATTTTCCCAATAACTAGAGTGACCTAGTTCAATCCTTTCTTAAATTACCTGGTATATTACATCCACTGATGCCACATGAATGTTTGCAATTTGTACCCGCTAGTTCATTGATTGTTATGTATGACTACGCAAACAGGAATATTTGCTTGTGGCAAATCTATAATATGCCAGCTGATCTGGTACGCATCCATGCTTATTTTCCTCCTGTTAGATAAAGGTCAGGAGGCCAGGGCTGTCATGCAATTTTTTCATCAGTTTACAAATGAAAAGTGTAGAGAAGTGTTACCACATTCATTTATTCATTCAATGTAGCCGGTTTGCAGAGGCATCTGCTTGATCTTAAATTCACCTTGAAATCAAAATTGGTAATTCTTATTTTTTTAACGGAATATTGCCGTATTTATTATAAATGATTAATCCATGCACATCAATATTTTTCATTTTTATTAATGTGCCGTCATACTCTTTAATCAAAATCCCTTTGGCAGCAACATCTCTTCTCTGATGATGTGTTTACCGGCGCGAGGGCGGGGCAACCTGTCACTGACATGAGATCCACCAATGGCAAACCACAACCATCCAATCAATTCCTAATGAACAAAATCAAGTCCCGCCTTACCTTTTTTCTTTTGGATATACGTCAGAATAGGAAAGAACGTCTCAACTTCCGTTTCATGCCAACTTTAAAACTAACACTGTATGTAGCCGCCAGGCAAAACAAAGCTCTTAAAAATAACACGTTTTTTAAAAATGGGTAAATGAACCTATATTTCCAAAAGACAGTTATATGGTTGCTACACCTCTGATTTGACATGGACCTAGATAATGCCTTTTTTCATTTGCATAAATCAACTCGGGGAAAGTCTCAGTAAGTTGAGAGTTCTTCTAAAGCAGAACTTTTGAGCAAAGACAATTTCCACAAAACGTGTACCTTTGTGCAAAGCACACGGTGAAAGGTTTGAACCAGAACTCCGATTCATTTGCATGACTTTTGTGGCTCCAGTTGTAGAAAGTGAAACACCTTGCTGTCAGAGAAGGGGTGTGGGAGCAATTTGGTTTTGAGTGTTCACTTTAGTGCCACTTTACAATAAGTGTCCAAAATCAGCCGAGGTGTCCTTACCATAAGTCCCTGATTGTATCCTTATTATCCTTTGTAAGGATTGCAGGGCTATTATGAGTCTAAGAGAGGACACTGTTCCATTTCCAAGGTCTCCCTCACAGGGCCTTAGAAGATTCTCACAACTGGTGGTTACCTCTTAACACTGAGAACAATATTTAACATTCATTTTTCTCACACAAATTTTACCAGTACATGCAAATAGTGCTGTGCCAACAGGACTGTACCGAAGACTGACTGAAACATTTGTTTTTTGTTTTTATATTTTTTGAAATATGTACAGAAACAGAAACTTTGGACTTAAAAAAAAAAATCTATGTAAAATGCCGCTTGCCTGTCACGGTTGATAATTCATCGTTTCCCAGGCCCGGCGCCACGAGGGGGCAAAAGGGGGCATTGCCCCCTCAGATCTGATTTGTGCCCCCTCAGTTTCATTTTTGTATTTATGGTTACAAATGAAATGTTTAACCTTTTGAGCGGTACAGTCCCATATATGGGATTTTTTTTTATTTCAGTGCCCCTGAGAGTACGGTCCCACATATGGGATTTAGAATGTTCGGTTACGTGACATAACGGCCAGATTCAAACTGTGCTTTCGCGCGTTGGTTGGCGCTGAGCCAGAGTCGGACGCGCTCAGCGCTGTCATATATCACAACTATGCAGTGTTTTCAACCTCACAATTTTTATTTTAGGTTTCAGACAATTAAATACACATTAAGCACTAGTAAAACAATACATTTGGAGTTTGTAAAATACACACTGATGTCTGTGGAAGCAGCAATAACAATCTATTCAAATATAATTTGCCGACGTGTGCTATTCATCATATCAGACAAACACAGTGGAAGTAACTATAAAGTAGTTTACTCTATTCTTCTATTCCACTTTCTTGCATGTATTTCGGGAGAAATTGATGACTCACAGGATTCTCAGAACGCGGCGCAAAGAAACAGCCATCTCACGTTATAGATCAAGATCAAGATTATTTATAAAGGTTTTTAAATGACCAAACACACTCACATACACATTTTTTTTATCAGATAGTTGATGACATGATAAGCAAGTTTGTGAGTATTTTGAATCAAAAAGGGAAAAGGAAATAAAAGCGATATATCCGCGGTGTGTCACGTGACAAATATGACGCGTTGCCATGGAAACATTAAGGGGGAACGTTCTAAATTCTAAAATAACAGTCGCCTTGAAAAAACTCAGAGTCAGTTAGAATATTAAAATTAAGCGTGAAAGGGTTAATATATGCATAATAAATGAAGCTGGCTTATCTTTTTTTACTAAGCAAGTTATTGTGTATTGTTCATTGATGGTATAAAGTTAAGCCCCCTTAACAATTTCACATGCCCCCTCAGTCATTTCATTCTGCAGCCGGGCCTGTCGTTTCCTCTGTGTCTCGTGTAACTGTTTGTTTACATGTCTGTGAGTTTGCGTGAGTGGGCGTTGTCCCGCTCGCGTGTTTGTTCAGTGCTCCAGCTGTCTGCAATCATCTCATTCCCCACCTCAGCTGTTTCCCATTACCATTCTCTACATATACTCACTCATCTCTCCATTCCAGTGTCCATCCGTTGTTTGCAGTCCTTCATGTGTGTTCGTGTCGTCTTCCGGGTTGTCGTCGTCTTCAGTGGATGTTCCTGTTGTTTCACCGCACCCGAGCACCATTCATCGAGCACCGAGCACCGAGCACCAGACCATCGAAGTCCCTGTGTGACCGAGCCTGAGCGTCTTCCCCTGAGAGTACCCAGTAGAGTGGAAAGAGAAGCGATTTCGCGAGCGCACCCGGAGAAGGAACTTCCTCATTGACTTTGAGTGATATTCATGTTTTGAGTGTTGAGTCCTAATAAACACTTGTTCACCTGCTATTGCTTCCAGTGATTTATCATGACATTGCCACCCAACTTAATTAAGTAATCCCTGGTCACCCAACTTAAGTAATTCCTAGTGAAATAGTTTGAGTTTAGTTTAATAATAAAAGTGGGCATATATATTTTGGTTAACATTATGCAATAGCCCATGTAGCCTAAATCAAATATAGTTCACTTTAGATATACTGACTATGGGCCCTATTTTAATGATCTGAAACGCAAGTATCAAACGCAAAACGCAAGTAACTTTGTGGGCAGATCGCGGGCGCTGTTGCTACCGGCTGGATAAATGACTCTTGCGCCCGACGCAAATCTAAAATGGGTTGGTCTGAAGTAGCTTCATTATTCATAGGTGTGGTTTGGGCGTAACGTGAAATAAACCAATCAGACCGACATCTCACCTTCCCTTTAAGAGCAAGCGCTTGTTCCATGGCGGATTGCTATTATAATGGCGGATTTGCCAGGCGCACGCCAGGAGCGTGGAGAGCCGAGGAGAGCAACGTTCTCGTCAGGGCTGTAAAAGACAGAGAAGTTACATTGGGGATGGGAGAAACACACCCAAATTAGCTTCGGTTAAACAGGCGTATTATAATTTGGGTAAATGTGTAAGTTAGATTTATGCTTATTTTTTCACATCTTCATGGACACAACAATGATTTCCCTCGTGTGTTAATATTTTTCCTTGTAATAATGTATGATTTGCAAAAATGAAAACTGCTGCTTCTGTGTAGATGAGAGAATCAAAGTGTATGCGCGTTGTGCACACGCTACATTGATTATGACCAAGCATGTGCCCTTAAAATAGCATATGAATAACATGCGCAACGCGCCACTGACTTTAGACTAGGTTTTTCCTGGTGTGTTGCGGAATTGTTTTCTAAACCTGCAAAATAGCACCAGGGAACGTTTGCGCCGGAACACGCCTCCTCTTTGCGCTGAACCGCCCCCGGGAGCACAAGATTATTCCCTAATTTACCGGTGTGCGTCTGTGGAGGGAAAAGTCTGCTGTGCGCGGGTGCAAAATAGGAATGATGCATGAGTCGGTGTACAAAGTCAATTGCGCTGGGTGCAAGACAGGGCCCTATAAGTAACTTTGCAAGTACATGTCAACTTATTCTACTAACACTAACCTAACAGTCTACTAATACTCTAATGAGAGTTAGTGACATCCAGTTGCAAAGTTACTTATAGTTAGGATGTCTAAAGTGGACCATCAAAATAAAGCGTCAACGACTTTTAAAAACATTTTGAATGTCATTGAACATCAGTCAAATAATTTTGATTTAAAATCACGACATGCGTTTCGGTTGCACATTTGTGACAAAAAAATAATTGTGTTATTGATTTTATAGTGCAATTTTTGTGGTGAATCTGCATGCCATGTTCTTCATGAAGGTTAAACAAGCTGAGAACTGTGTTTCTAAATAAATGTATTGCCGTTTTATACAGTAATCAGTAAATCAAGCCACTGTGAACTTCACAACATGAAAAACTAAGCAGCATGAAAAACAAAACTGTGATTCTGATTCTGAATAAGTTATACAAAGAACACCAGCGACGCTACGACACGAGCACTTCCATCCCATTATAATCACTGAAGCTGCCACTGTGATTTTACACATGTGCTTGTTTTACGCCTGCGGTTTCAGTGAATGTGAAAAGAGTAGTGGACTCCTATAAAACAATTAAATTCACAAAGCTGCTACTGCGCAACACATCTCTTAGTTACACCATGTGTGCTCTGTGTTGACTATATGGGAGTGTTTCTGTTTTGATGCTGCACACACTTCCAGAACATCTCTATACTGCAGGCCAGCAGTGTGACATTTAGCAGATCCAAATTAATTCCAAATCACTAATGGTGCTTTTGCCTTTGGTCCTGATGATTCTTTTGAATGTGATATAAGCACATATCTGCGTGTATCATACCACTTAAATAGGCTCATGTCATGTACGATTCTATTCGCGTTGACTGTGTTTTTTCCGATATAAGATTGCAAATGTTGATTATAATGGTTGCTTTGCACCTGTGGTGAGTTGAATAAACTGCTTAGACAAGTCTTAAAAGTTAGTCAGCTAATTTCTTTCTTCAAGACTGGTCAGTTACAAAAACGGTAGACTGCTTTCATTTGAATAAGAAAAGTAACTTACCTCTTGTCTAGCTGCTAGTTGGTCAAACTACTAGCCTAAATAAAGGAATAGTTCTGGGTGAACGTTTGTGCCCAAAATGAAAATGTTGTCATTAATTACTCACCCTCATGTCGACCCGTGAGAGTTTTGTTCATCTTCAGAACACAAATGAAGATATTTTTAATGTAATCTGAGAGCTTTCTGTCCCTCCATTGACAGGAGCAGCTCCGGTGAAAGACAGACTCAAACTGTAAGATGACGAACACTTCATTTACTGTAAGTTACATAAATCACACATACGTGCAACACACACGAGAAATACATGACAAGCTGTCATTCTCCATTGCGGTTCAGTTCAAAAAGCAGGATTCGCAGACAATGCTAGTGATTTCTGAAAAAAAAAATATATATATGTGTGTTCGGTTGTAAAAATCTGTGTGCGAAAATAGCCTGCATTTCAGTAGCTTTCCAAATTTGCGTAAGGTTACAATAAGTCTTCAAGTTCAATATTCAGAAGCATAAAAATGAGAGCCAGATTTAAATGGAAGTTTTAACCAGGTAAAAGTGCTCGTTTAATAAAGTAAATAGTGTTAAACATGACATTTTTCTCATTAATCAATGAAATCAATCTGTAAATGCTATTAATTAAATAATTCTATAATACGTTTAAATGGTCACATTTATATTATGCATTCAATGTTCAAAAGGCATGTTTGCTAGAATTTCACTTAACATGATATTAATCACACTGGCAATGCATTTAAGGTGACAAATGATGCTTCTATCTTTTCTTGTTGAAGCGCTGCATTTGCATTTCTTTCATTGATGATAGTGTTTAATGCATCACCATAATGCATTGATTTGGCTAAGCAAATGAGTTGTGTGCAGAATAATAACAGCAGTGCACCCAGGGTGGCTGAAGTCTGTTTCTAAGGACCGATACAACTGCTGGTCAGACCTGAGTGCTTTCTAACTATAGAAACACATAACACATATTTTATCAATGCTTTCTTCTCTAGCGAGCGCTTGTTTGACTTTGCTGTTCCCGGCATTGACTCTGAGCAATGGACTGCAAAGATCCCATTTTAAAAAAGAGGAAGAAAAAAGGTTTTAGTGGAAAAGAAATCATTTTGGCACATTAGTTGCTTTTACAGAGAGCTTGCTGTGTTCATGCCTTTTCTAGAAGCGTATTGGCTCTGGGTAAAAAAACAAAACAGAACCTTATTGAAATAGAAGAAAAGCCTGACACCAGGCAGATGTTCACACAATCATGTGTTACTGTATCAAAGAGAAGGAACTAGTGTTGTTTTATAGTCAAACTTGCTTGGGCAAGTTATACTGTATATATATTTTTTTGCTTATAAAAACAAGACAGAATAATAGTAATGCATGGCCTTTCTGTGCTTCTATGTTTGAAAATAGTTAGAATGTTGACATTTCAAAAGTCACCTTGAAATTCAGGGATTCAAAATCTTATGCAAACCAAATAATTATTAACCTGAAGTTAAACAAAGTAAAATGATCACATGGTTAAATAATAGGGGTGTGACGAAACACTTAGCTCACGAGACGAGACAATATTTTTGCACAGAATTTTTAAGAAATCCTCATTGACAAAATTCACGACTGGAAAAATAGTCTGCAGGTGCATTTTAAAATGTTTTAACTAATCTTCTTGTAATGAATGTCATTTCAGTTCTACTTTCTGAGGATATATTATCATAAATAGGCTATTGAAAGACAACAATATACAAGCACTGTAAAATGTTTTGCCACAAACTCAACTGACTAGTCCTCTCCACCAATAATCTGTTGTGGCGTTTTGGCGCAATATGTCTGCCGTTGCATCATCCAGATGGATGCTGCACATTGGTGGTGGTTGAGGAGATTCCCTCTTCCGCATGTAAAGCATTTGCGAGTTGTATAATCAGAATTGCGGGATACAAACTTGCAATACTGGAATTTTTCTCGCAATTGTGAATTGATACCTAACAATTCTGACTTTATAAAGTTCCAATTGCGAGTTTAGCCTATATCTGTCAGGAACTCAGTCTTTTGTTCATTATCATGGACTTTGATTTGTTTTATTTCCTGTTGTCTTTGTTCTAGTTTCCCGTTCTCTTTAGTTATTATGGCAATTCATTTGATCATCACACCTGTTAGTCTTTTAGCTCATTATCAGTATATACTAATGCTGCCTTCACGTTCTATCGGAATGATCTTATACTAGTTTCCTAGTTTAAAAAAATTGGACATGAACGCCCTCTCAAGTCAAAATTTGAATGCGTAGGAAATTTCTGATAGCATGTGAAGGTAGCATTAAGTTCAGTTTAGTGTCGGTTGTCGTTTGTGTATCATGCACACTGTTACATAGCCTTGGGTTACCCTGTGTTTATTCCTTTATTAAATTATATTCGTGTTGGAATTTTCTGCCTCATCTTCGTCTGTGGGACAATATCATGCAATTCTGAGAAAAATAGTCA
Organism: Scardinius erythrophthalmus; assembly: GCF_964197995.2. Lineage (NCBI taxonomy): Eukaryota > Metazoa > Chordata > Actinopteri > Cypriniformes > Leuciscidae > Scardinius > Scardinius erythrophthalmus. The sequence continues at coordinate 7,857,034 of NC_138225.1, read as the reverse complement.
GAACGAGATGTTAACTCGCAATTGCGAGAAAAAAAGTCACAATTGTGAGAAAAAAAGTTGCAATTACCTTTTTTATTCAGTGGCAGAAACAAGCTTCCATATAAATTAGAATATACTTTCATTCTGTTTTTTTAAACATGCATTTTCACAGTGATCTCGGACTTTTGGCCCCTCAGTATCTCTGTAGTTTCTACAGTTCCTGATAATCTGCTAAAACTGGTGCATTATGTCTGCTGGGGATTATTTTATTGATATGCTTATATCTGCAGATAGTGTATGATACTTTTAATCTCTTGAATTGGCTTTCTTGTCTTTGTTGTGTAATACTTTTACTGGTTTGCCATTGACATAAATGTGCCAGTTGCTAACTGAAAGTGAACGTTTTAAAATGCTCGATGAGGTAAACAGATTTTAAATCCGTTTATCTCATCAAGCAAAATAAAATGAAAAAGCGAAAGATGGATATTTCTTTATTTGCAGTGTCTGGATTAACTGGAACACCATGGATCAGGATAAGCATTTTTTTTTTTAATTTTTATATGAAGAAAATATGAAGAATGACAATATGCATATTGTCAGGAATTTACACAATTTGTATTGTTTGCAAAATTGGCAGGCTGTTCTTCCTACCCACTGAGGAACAATATTACTTGAATAAACCACCGGAACATTTGCCTGCTTGGCAAACAGTTAATATTTGCTTGGATTATTCTTAGCGCACATTGCTTTCCAAACATTTTATGTTTTTTTGGCCCTCCCTGTCCGGAGATAGAGGAGCAGCTTCGACTGGCTTTGGCATCAGATCACGCAGGGTGACTGAAGGTAAAAGCAGCTTCAAGGAAAGTTCACAATGTTACGGATTATACGGATAATCCTCCGGAATCATCCAAACAGAGAGGCAGATTTGATAAACGAACATCCACCCAGAAAGCACTTAAGGACAACCTTGTCGATCTCACAGTTCAAAGTAAATGTGATCCATTATTACACCAACAACTGTTGGGCCAGTTAAACATTTTCCAGAAGAGATTAACTGGACATTTTCCAGGATAGGGATTACAGAATATGGTATCATTAACACTGATACAGTGAGACAGATATACAGTGGGACAGCGAAACGCTGTGAATGGCCTTAAACATTGCATGTGGTCTTTGTGAGAGGTTAAAAGGAAAGCTCGAGGGGGGGAATCACTTTTTTCCTTTAAAAAAAGATGAGTTCGGGGCGGTCTTTCATTAGGACCATGGCCTCTGTGTGATTTAATCTGGCTTTAATCTCTGGCACATATGGTTCCCTCTATCAAGGACAACATGGAGATAGATGACAGTACAACCATCAGCATGTGTGAGTCTAATAAATATGACAAACATGTCATGATACAACACTGCTTGAAGAAAGTCTGCTTTTATGATTTGATAATAAAAATGGGCCACTATTAAAAACTATAAGGGGTTATACAGTATTCTGTGAAATATTCAGTATTCACAATCTGCATTGGAAAAAAAATGGTATAGGATTTACAAATTTTTGTATATAGCTAGTAAATTTGAAAGACTGAAATGGTATTTTCTCTTGTACAGTATACTCAATAATCAAGTTCAGAAAATATATATTTTTTAACAGTGTGTGATATCATTATTTTAACAGTCTCTGATTTAAAATAACTGAAGATTTAAACGCATTGCAGTAATACTTAGGCAGAGGTGGAAAGTAACGAATTACATTTACTCGCGTTACTGTAATTGAGTAGTTTTTTTGTGTATTTCTACTTTTTTAAGTAGTTTTTAAAATCTGTAATTTTACTTTTACTTAAGTATGTTTTGTTTAAAGTATTGTAATTCGCTACATTTTAAAACGTATCCGTTACTGAGTAAAAAAAAAAAAATCATTATTAAAAAAAATGAACTAGCCTACAGCACGCGCGCTCGTGCTCAGCATTGATTGATTGAAGGGCGGGAGAACAGACACGCAAAAACCACAAAAAATATGGAGACGGACAACACAGATTCTTTACACACACACGTGAGGCGAACCCCAGGTAAGTATGGGGATACTTTGGATATAGAAAAACGAACGCGTGGTTGTCCTCGAGCCTCGAGCATAGCCTATTCATTTTGCAAAAATTGTGGACGCAAATTGGCTGCAAAAGAAGGAAACACATAGAACGTGTTCGGGAACACCATCCCTCCGTGCAGATTAAGATATGTCCCGTTTATAATTTAAGGTCGAAGGATTTCTGTGATGCAGAGGGAATCCCGGAGTTTCATTATTATCATGAAAATGGAATTTAGCCTACAGTAACGCAGACGTCACGTAAAACACATGAAAGTAAAGCTGTACAATAAATCAAATTGCGACATGGTCTGTAGTCTATATATTAAAGCACAAGAGACTGCTATATAAATGTATAATCTGCGTGTCTGTGTGAATCAGTGCGAATGAGACGAGCCGTTTCGTCTACTACATACTCAAGTACGCGACGCGCTAATAGTGTTTTCAGCAGCTCACAAACAATATGAGAACATGAAAACATGAACATCTCCAGAGCTGCTCTGAGAGAATGACCTTTGAGAAAAACCTTGTCAAATAGCCTACACTCTGAAACAGGACTTCATTACAACCCATCAAAATAAAAGTTTGGTTTAACTACGAAGAAATGATGACATAACTGTTGTGGGCCTACAATAGAATGTACTTCTCATAATAATATTAACAACAACAATAATAATACAGATTATTTAAACATTATTTAAGGATTTTTGTCCATGGTTTAATTGAGTAAATCTGTTTTGCAGCACTTTGCCAAAAAATAAAAGGATAAAAAAATGTGTTAAACTTTTATTTGATAAACCACCGTTTTGGATAATATATTTGTTTTAAATCATAAAAACAAAAAGGATTTTTCTGAATTAAATACATTTCATAGAAGTCTTGTTCTTGAACATTTTAATAAATTATTAATGATAAAGAAGTTGTTAAATGAGTAGTTCACATTAAAATGAAAATTACCCCATGATTTATCAGCCCTGAAACCATCCTAGGTGCAGGCTATTTAACTTTCTTCTTTGTTCTTTCAGACGAATACAATCGGAGTTATATTAATAAACACTCTGATGATTCTGAGCTTTATAATGGCAGTGGATTGCAACCATCAGTTTAAAGCTCAAAAAAGTACACCATACGCAGTCTACTTACACCTTAAACGCAACTCATGACGTCAGAAGTAGTGCGTCCTGGCGTAGCATAAATATCAGCAGTACGTCGCATTACTCGCATAAGTTGCGCTTTAGATTTAAGTCGAATACATATGTTCGTTTGGCCGGAAACTAGTTATTTTACTTCATAAAGATTTAAATATGAATATCTTTCTTACACAAACTCAACGTTTTGTTTCAGAAGGCCTTTATTAACCCCCCGTTGCCATGTGGAGCACTTTTATGATGGATGGATGGATGCACTTTTATGAGCTTCAAACTGATGGTTGCAATCCACAGCCATTATCAAGCTAGGAAGCGTCAGGGTGTTTATTAATATCAGAGGCTTCCTTCACCTCTGTACAGATAAAACATTATCAAAATGATTCCAGTTCGCATGGATACGCGGAAGCGACAAATTTTTTTTTGTATTATGCAGGTCAGACAAGTAATTTGGTGAGGTCAATTTGTAAAGAAAGACTACTCGCATGCACACATTCAAATGCACATACCTATAGATTAAACACGTAATACGCATGTGAACGCCGTCAGCGTTTTCACAGATTCACATTTTTGAAGTTTAGACAGAGATGATAGCGTTTTTCAAAAATTTTCAAAGCTTGCACCTTGTAACCTATTTCAAGGTTCACATTCTCGAGCTCCAAACACTGTTGTCGTGCAAATGAACGGCCAGAACACATTAAAGTTTTCTGTTTTCTGTTAAAGCGGTGTCGTGTTAGCGGCCCCTAAGTTAATAACTAATGTGCTTTTCGCAACGAATCAATCAAAAATGAATGAATCAAAAACTAACTTTAGCTGGACAATAACTTTATTCTAGAGCGGCTGTAAAGCCAAAACACTCTCTGTTACTGTAATCTCCTATTATCTCTGTAAAGCTGCTTTGAAACAATCTATATTGTTAAAGCGCTGTATAAATGAAGGAGACTTGACTTAATATAATTCTGATTGTATTCGTCTGAAAGAAGAATGTCATATACATGACTTGAGGGTGTGTAAATCATGGGCTGGTTTCATTTTAAAGTTAACTACTCCTTTAATCAAATTCATAATCATTTATTGAAATTAGTTGATTAGACATGTTTTATTGAAATTTTAATAAACAAAACAAATGTTTCCAAAAATACTGTTTTCATCCCATTTACTGTAACTGTCATTTTAACTGATGATAATAATAACCCTAATTTAATAATACAGTTTTTATATTTAATAATTGTTTAATACCATTATATTAGTCGGTTATCATACTGTGAAAATCTCATACCTTTACAACCCTACTCGGGGGACTCCCCAACCCACCCCCGCTGTTAAAAAAGTAACTCAGTTACTTTTACTCTGAGTACATTTTAAATGAGCTACTTTTTACTTTTACTTGAGTAGATTTTTCGACCGGTACTTTTACTTGTACTTAAGTAAAAAAAAATTGTAGTAATAGTACTTTTACTTGAGTAAAATATTTTATTACTCTTTCCACCTCTGTACTTAGGTTCCTATTTTAACAATCTAAGTGCATTGGTCTAAAGCGCATGGCGCAAGTGCACTTAGGACATGTCTGAATCCACTTTTGCTAGTCTAACGACAGGGAAAAACTGAAAGCTTCTCTAGCGAGGAAACGGATCTGTTAGTGCACGAGGATAAAGCACGCAAGCAGACCATCTACGGGACAAAGTGTATGTGCGTTGTGGAGCCGCCTATAGGCATACATTACTAACGCGCTCTTTAAATAACAAAAAAAAAAAAAGTATTGCGTTATTGACTTTAGACCAGTTTATTTTGGTCAATGGCGTAGTTGATTTCAGTTGCCTCAAAATAGCAACGCTCCAACAATGCGCCTGAACACACCTCGTTTTCAGACCAGCAGCCCATGGGCGAACAGATGGGCGCAAATGCATTTGCTATTTAAACAACATGGCACAGGACGTGAAAATGAGAACTGCGTCAGGCTGAAAAAACCCTTGCTAGTGTACAGGGGGGAAACTACCAGGGTCAGAGGGGTATGCAGCAACAATTTTGATGGAATATTATGAGGGCGCCTACTCTGTTAGTCCTCTAAAATGTTATATAACATTGAGGAAATGCAGAAATGATTTAGAAACACACAACAGCAGCTACATATAGAAAATACCAAAATAAAAAAATATATATATGTATGTATATATATATATATATATATATATATGAAGAGTTCAGATGCAAAAGCCTCTAAGTGCCATCTGAAATGTTCTTCTAGAATAATCATTTTTATCATATATATATATATATATATATTACATATTGATTGTATTGATGTATAGTGCTTAATAGAGTGGCTTTATTTTACTCATAAATATACCCCCCCCCCCCCCGTAATAAACGAAATGACAAATAAGAACGAATGAGAAAATCACGAGGGAAACAGGAGCGAATAAGTCTTCCGTGTTTTGACGTCATCCCTGCGCCTCTCTATTTGGAACATAGACTGTAAAAAACAAAGATGGACGACATGTCTCCACTTCCTTCTACTGTGAATTGTGAATGTCACAATGGTGCCTGCATACTAACCTCAGATCTCCGATCAATGCTTACTGAGCATTTCTCCATTCCCCAGGAACTCTTTGACTTTTAAGACATGATAAAATCAACATTGGTGTCCATGTCTGTTATCTTTGAGGTCATTTACAGTAGCTAGTGTACTTAGTGACAGTTCACTTTTACAAATTTGCACGTTTAAAATGTCCTCTTCCAAAAGATAATACACAGAAAAGAAAATGTATAGTCTTCTCTGAGTTCAGTTAGTGAAATCTATGTGGAAAGATGTGATCATTTTTGGTTGGACCAAACAGTCTTTCCTCTTAGCAGTTAAGCCATTTCAGAGCAAATATGATATTAAGAACAACTGAAAAATATGTTTTTAGCTGTACAGCCATATAAAGAGTTGATTGTGTAAGTTATGGGTAAGATTAAAGGCAAGAAAAAAAATCTGATTTTGTTCTGCTGAGAAATGTTACATTTCAGATACATATAGTAGGTTCTATGAATATGCAAATTAGCCCCGTCTCCACTCACTCACACCAACTCACAGGTTGACGTGAATGGTTTGTGAAGTCAGAACCACATTTTTGAGACTCTTTGGGTCACTGCAGTTTTAAGGACAAAATACTCAGCAATGGTGTTGACTTATGAATTTGCATATGGTTTGTCTTAAAGCATATTAAAAGCACCACATATAAACAGCATTAAAAGCTTGATTTTCACCACAGGGGGACTTTAATCCAATTCCTACCAAATACCTGAACTTAACAACTTAATTAATAGTTAATAGTGAGAATTGGACCTTAATATAAAGTGTGACCATAATAACCATAATTACCATAATTATTGGCTATTTGTCATTGACTAGATTCCCCTGTCATCACAATGACTGACAGCAGAATTAATAAACTAATTTACCAGGTCAAAAAGACAAAATAGCAGCATTTTGTTCCTCTGAAGACATCATGACTTTATACTTCATAAATTTAAACTGCAGTGAAGTTCCTTTGTTGTGTAATCCTGTCATTTTTATGCTGCTCCATCCAGAAACTCAAGATGCCAAATCAGCTTAATGCTGTGTCCCAAGGTATTTTATAAAACATTGAGGATGTATTCATTGCTTTGATGCAATCTGTGATTACTGAAATTCTTAACGGAAAAAAATGTATTAGTCTCAGACAGAGGCTGCCAGAAGTTGGCGTTAAAAATGGAGCATGAGTGTTAAAGCAGCTTGAAACTTTGCTTTCAGACTGTTGTAATGCAGATCTGGCAGTTGTTTTAATGTTCACCGGCACTCTGTCTACAGTGGCAGTAAAAGGTTTGCTGAAAATGCCAAAGGTGAACTGTGGTGCTTTGAAATGAGCGAGATTCAGTTTAGCAGCTCAATCAGCACATGTAGGACATCTGCGAGAGCATCATTGATCGTTTGGTAAACGGGGGTTCTCTTGTTGTTGCTGAGGCTCCCGTTTCAATTAACTGACTTTAAAAGAGCCACACATCTGCTTTATTATGTGTTTGTGCCCTGTAATGAATGTTTCAGTGTGCTAGGATGCCTAGTTACATAACACAAACATGTAATCATAAAGAGGGTTAGCGTCTGAAAGAACTTTCCAAAATCACCAGCCCACTTGCATTAGAGCTCTGATTTTCTTGAATAACTCACAGGCAGTGCACATCAAAAACAAATTTCTTGGAATCACCAATTCCAAGACGTTTCTCCGTAGCCTCAGAATTTTTGCAGTTTTCCCCAAAAGAGGGATCGGAGCCATATTTAGAAACTAGAATGAAACATGAGGCTGAACTCTTGACTTTGGTCAGCAATCAACCACTTTTTCTTTTCTTTTTGCACTTTTGATAATAATATTTGTATTCAGCAAGAACACAAAAATTTGATCGAAAGTGAAGGTAAAGACATAATGTTACAATTACAAATGATTTCTATTTTAAATAAATGCTATTATTTTGAACTTTATATTCATCAAAGAATCAGTTCTTACAGCAATATTAAGTAGCAAAAATTGTAGCAAAAAATATCAACATTGATAATAAGCAGCAAATCGGCATATTACAATCATTTCTGAAGGATCATGTGACACTGAAGACTGAAGTAATGATGCTGAAAATACAGAATTGACATCACAATAATAAATTACATTTTAAAATGCAAAACAGCTATTTTAAACTGTAATAATATTTCACAATATTACTGTATTTATTATATTTTTGGAGCAATTAAATGTGGAGTTGGTGAACATAAGAGACTTCTAAATATTAATAACTTTTAAATAGTAGCAAACATATATGTATGTAGTTTAATGTTTAAAATGTATGGTCCTTTATGAAATGTATGATATTGCACCTTAAAGGTCCCCTATTATGCAAAATTCACTTTTGCATGCTGTTTGGACATAAATGTGAGTTGGCAGTGTGTGTACACAACCACCCAATAGTGATAAAAATCCACTCACTCCTTTTTTTATTAATCCCCATAAATCCTCAGCAGTGTCTCCCAACGACCTGTTTTCAGAATGCTGTTTTAGTGACGTCACTAAGCACAGGCCCCGCCCACGAGTGTTGACAGACACTGCCGTTTCAACATAGACCCGCCCTGATCGAGTTCACAGCTGCTGCACTGACGAGAATGTCTCCCAAACGTTGTGTTGTGTGGCTGGATGTATTAATCCACATAGCTCTCTCTATTTACTCCCGAAATCTGAGGCAGCCGCTGAAGACGAGGTGGAATTATTTTGTTTTTAAAGAAAATGCTCCCTCAACTCTACCGAAATTCGTTTATGTGCTTGCGCACTTCTTATAACTTACTGTGTTTACTCAGCTCTTACGGTGATTTTCTGAAGTAAAACTGACGCTTCATCTTTTGTGTTATGTACAGTAAACTTTATTAAACTCATCAGTATATGTTTGATCAACATTCGGACCTGGTCCGAAACAGCAGACTTGTAGGCTATTAATAATGGATACATACAAGCAGATGGCAAATACGTTATAACCGTAATTAAACTACTAAACTATACCTGTTCCATCTCTATACAGCACTCTGACTCAGTAGGCATTATTGTCCGACTCCGGGTCGAAATGAACACTGTTACTAAGAGTTTCTGATATTATCATTCCGTGAGATGAAATTGTCCTGAGAGACTGAGCGCAAGCTCATGAAGCTCCGCCCCCTGTGCCGTGCAGCAGCAGCTCATTTGCATTTAAAGGGCACACACTAAAACAGCGCGTTTTTCTGAGCCCCCAAAAATGACAATTTAAACATACTGTAAAAAATGATCTGTTGGGTATTTTGAGCTAAAACTTCACATACACACTCTGGGGACATCAGAGACTTATTTTACATCTTGTGAAAAGGGGCATAATAGGGGACCTTTAAATTCTATGTATCTTCATTGATGTGCAGAATCATATTTGTGGAGGGTCAGTTTAATATTTAGCTGAATTATAGCTTCTTATATACATCTTCGGTCGGAGTTAATATTGTGATTTCTGTTGAATGCATTCTCATATCTTTAGTTTATTTGAAATCAAACAATAATTGGCAACACCACCATAACAGCTATACAGCATTGTTTTCCTCCTGAATCTTTTTTTAAGCATCTCGGTTTAGTTCTCTTGCCACACACATCCCACGTGTTGTTGTTTATATTTGTCTCAGGCTAAATTCTTTTTCTATTGAAAAATACTCATCTTGCTCAGAAATGTCCTAAAACTTCCACACTAACTGAGAGATTGATTCCCCCCACTCCGTTAAGTGTGCTGTCACTGATGTCAGAGCTTTCATAACTGCCGGCAAAATTGCCACCAAACCGCTTGTTTGTTCAGTCAGCTATGATTTCAGACCTTCAGCACGTTCTGTCTACGATGGTGTTCCTAGACATGTTGACCTTTTCAAATGCTTGTTTGTCTGTTCGACGGGCTTGGTGGGTGGTGCTAGTCTAACGCTTAAGGATCTGAGCTGCCAATCTGTGAACCAGGTTTGGACAACTGCTGAGCTGCACAGGTTCTAAGGTCTTTTTGCAAAAATATTGACAGTGTACATCATATTTTCTTATTACTGTGATTAAATATTTGAGTTTCATTGCAGACAAGAAATTGTTTCCCACTCAAGACTTCAGTCTTCTATCTCTCATTTAAATATTTATTTTTCTCTGCATCTATAGATTTTGGATTTTCTTTTTTTTTTTTTTTTTTTTGCTGAGTAAAGTTAAGTAACCTGTCTGGATCTCACTTAAAAGCAAGGTATGGCTTTTGTAGTTTCTTTGTATTGTATTTCCTATTAAACCCATCATGTTATTGTTTATTTATATAAGCACATATTGTATTTCTAGAAAAAAAACAAAAACAAAAAAAAACTGTGTGAACTGCTCCTTACCCTAAATTGCTGCTGTTCCAATAACTTGACAGCTTGACAGCTTGTCCAAAAATATCACTTCGCACAATATAAAACCGAATAATAATCACAAATGATATTAGATATTTACTTCTATGAAGAAAAATGTAAGTGGTGCTTGCCTGTGCAAAACTCTTCTAAATGTGTTCTGCATAAGTTTTTTTTCCTGTTTGTTCACTTTTTGCTTGTAGGACGATATTAAAGATATTGATTTCTGAGAAATATTGATATTTAAAATCAACCCAAACAAACACACCCCTCCATTCATTGCTCTGCCCCCAAAATGCAGAAACATGCAATGGAAGAGTGGATGTCTGTTTATCATAGCTGAAGCAAAGCAAAATAATGCTTCATGAAAAATAATGCGAAGATGACGAACGAATGACAAGGAAGAACAAAAAAATTAAGAGTACGTAAGAGTATACAAGCAAGAGTTGGTTGTTAGTCTCCAGCAGATCCAGACAAACAGTGATGCTCAAAACTGTCCTGTTACTACAGCTAACATTACAACAACAGCATATACTGATTCTGTGAAACATTAAAACCAATGTTACTCACGTATGGAGCAGAAATGATGCAACCTCAGCATCTGTTTTCAGGCCTTCCCTGATCATAGCCCTTCCTTTTCCAGTGATATTCCTCTGAGATTTTCTCTTTTGTAATGTCTCTCAGCCACCTCTCTTTCTACAGTCATTCTTCAAATCTCCCTCTTGCTCACTCTCTCTCCTCCCTCATCATGAGTGGACACGCCCCCTACTGCTGATTGGCTACAAGAGTGTTGTGCTGCTCAGTCCGATCCACTTTTAACGGCGTTTTACTGCACCTTTAAGTCACAGTTATCAAAGTTTGGGGTCTATCAAACGTGGTCCATAACATTCTGCTCACAAACCACAGTGACAGTAACTCACAAAACTTTTTAAAACTTGTTATAAGTTGAGGGGTATTGCTCAGTGATTAACAAGAATAGCCTGGTTTAAATAAAAGCTTTCAGAAATGAGGCTTGAAAGTGTACGGTTACTTTCACCTTGGTTTTGTGTTACACCATTTTTACTTTAGTGAAATACCATAAACCATCCCGTGGCTTCACTGAGCAAATATAGGAGTTTGTATTACATTTCCACAGGGCTTCTTTGTTGTGGTTTGCAAAATGGGAAAAGAATGAGGTTAAGACTGTTATTCTGTTTCTGCCTCATCCCTTGTGCATAAAGAGCACAGCATGTCCGCCGGCTTTATCCAGGCCTGGTATGGTTGTGGCGAGGCCGTGCTCACTGAGTCAGGATGTTTCAGTACAAGGTTGCTCATTGAAATCACATAACATTCCAATTTGTTGCAATATCTGTCCACAATCTTGAGTAGTTTTCTTATTCTGTTACAGGTGTTCAAATCAGGTCACAGTGTTTATCTATCACTCTGCAGCTATTTCAGACTATTTCAGGAACTAGGGATAGTTCACAAAAAAACACACAAAAAAAAAACAGAATCTGTCTGTCTGCCCATCCATCCATCCATCCATCAGGATTGGTCACCAGCAAGTCACAACCTAGCCTAGTTTTAACGTAAATTGTGTAAATAACGTAAAAGTTACGACTTACGCACTACTAAATATGTTTGTGTTGCAGCATTATACCAGAGAGCTTACGACCCACTAGCTGGCTATGTTCTGCTTTAACAACAAATGGTGCAACCGAATAAAGTACAGAGTTTGTTACTAGCTAGTAGTTACTAAGCCTCTAGTGTGGACTTGACATTTAAATTTTAGTAAGAACTTATGAATGGCTGGTGCAACCCTATGTTCAGTGTCAGTTTGGAGGATATTATAGTTATGCAAATAATTGTTAAAATCTTTATATATCATAATCATACATGCTGTAATGAGTTTTTTTAAATAGAGCTTTACTTTCCAATATTGTTTTTCAATTTCAGGTAAATCATTCTACATGGTTCCAGTGGAGGCTAAGAGACGTGTTCATAGCAGGAATTATTTGTCCTCTTTTATCTCTCCATTGGTCAGGAAGGCAGCAATTACAGGTTTTTCATATATTGTGTGGGCAGCGCAGACAATCTCTCGTCTCTTCCTCTCAGTAAATGATGTTATCCTGAACCAGTGTAGCACCCCACTGTTCCTGAGACGGCCAGTAAATTTCATTAGAAAGCTGAGGAAGGATCAAAACACATCCGAGTCTGGTTGAAGAACAGGCTAATATCAGACCGTGAGTGTGGACTCATAGCGCCGTGTCCTCACCAGGCTTGATGCGACAAGCAATTTGTCTGTCCACACCAAAAGAGGAATGTGGCATCCAACAAAACCACAGCCAATCTCTCGTAACACACTGCAGCTGAAGAGCACATGACTTCAATAAGGATTCTCTATCACTTTAACTTGGTCCAATGAGTTTCCGATGTGAGTGGGGCTACTTGGTATGGCATTGCATAAATAGATCCAGAAAAAAAAAAAAAAAAAAAAAAAAAAAAAAAAATATATATATATATATATATATATATATATATATATATATATATATATATATATATATATATATATATATATATATATATATATATATATATATATATAATCTAGAAATGCACCAATTTGATCATCCTTCAGGCAATATTCATTAGTCTGATTACTTGGAAAAGTAATAGCACGTAAGGTAAGGTAAAACGTAAGGTGTCATTCATGTTTGTAGCACAGACAGTGCAGGATGAGTTTCTTAATTAGGGATTTGTTCAAATCCCTATAGTAATAGTGATGCTTAGTGATGGACAGATCGATCTTTGAGTATTGATTCTTTTACTAATGAATCAAGAGGGTCAGTCCTCACATAAAAGTATTGATCCAAAATGTTTATTTGTTTATATTTTACTAGTGATTTGATTTATTTAGCATAAAAATGAATGCATATCTTAAGCTTCAACGTAAAAACATGAAGTGACACAGAAGACTGGAGTAATAACGTATTTATTATATTTTAAAATGACATATTAGTGTATTATGTGATATCTTTAATTAATCCTTTATATTCCCGCATCAAGTGAACATTTAGGACAACTGCAGCAAGAGAAAATGATTATGCAAATGTTTGCATTTTAAGGATATGTAACATATTGCTGAATTTCACTGCTGCTAAAAGTGACGATTATGTGAGATTCACAATGAATAAACACATGACAATAAAAAAATATATATATATATCAAAAGCCCAATTTGAATAGGCACATTCTGAATCAGCGTGAAACAGCTTTTGAGATGCTGTCGCACAGCCCACTGAGGCCTGTCTAACCTCTGTGGAGACAGAGCATTACTGCACTACAATATCAGGTGTCTGCCCGCCATAATGCCTGTTATGTATTAATCCTTTCCATGTTGAGCCTCTCTTATGGACGTTTAGAGAGAACGGTATTTGTTACGACACACGCTGAAAGCTAACTGGATGCCAGGGGATTAGAGGTGGAGAGAAGGCAAAGGAGAGGTGCTCTAGATATCCACAGTTTTGGCACATCAGATGAGGCGGATGATAGCGCGTTATCATGACGCTCTGCTCCTCGGGTATTTACTTAGAATCCAGATTAACCTGCATTTAATTTGTAATTAGATGAAGCAGTCACAATAGAAGGGGATTTATGTGGAGCTGTTCTACTTTGCTTTTGTTTACGTTGGTTTGTAGGCTAAGTAAAGTTATGATGTGATCTGAGTTGTGAAAGAGAGCAAAAATACAAGCCATAATTGACATTTTGGGCGGCACTAGAGGCGAAAAAACAACATACACCAAGCATAAAGCGATGGTCTGCTTGAAAAAGATGGTTAGTTTCATTGGTTAAATTGGCTCTGATTTAGTTTCATGATTTAAGATGAAATTTCATTTTCTCAAGTTGTTTGAAATTGAAACATGTATGAATTTCTTTCTTCTGCTGAACGCAAAGGAAGATATTTTGAAGAATGTCAGTAACCAGACAGTTGATGGACTCCATGATGACTTCCATAGTAGGGAAACAAATACTATGGAAGTCAATGGGGTCCATCAAATGTATGGTTACCGACATTCTTCAAAATATCTTATTTTTGTGTTCAGCAGAAGAAAGAAATTCATACAGGTTTGAAACTACTTGAGGGTGAAAAAGAATGTGTGAAACATTCTTTTTTTGCAATCAGCACATCAGTCACAGCCTTTCCTCTTCAAACGTTATGAAATGTGCTTCACAGTAGTTGTGTTGAAAAGACCAACCCACAAATACTCCACAGTTGACGGTTATGATAGTGTCTAAAGCAGCTGAAATCATCTCTTTCTGCCATAAGATTGTCAAAACAGCAATGCAGTCAGAGCTTTATTTAGTCTGAGAGACATTCAGTGTGACAGTCTAGATAGAACAATCCTCCCTATGCAGATGTTCGATCCTTCATCACCCGCGAGATAGTTCTGACAGCGTCGTCTATGGAAGAGCTGCTCTAAACAGCGTGATTACAATAATTACGGTTTAGAGAAACCATTTAATGCTTTAAATGAGTGAAAGAACAAGAATGATAGTGCAAAGACGGAATAAGGGATCTTTATGGGCGTAACAAGATGCAAACATCACGGTAATCCTCTTTTAACAAGATGAGTGATCAAGTCTTTTGTCAGGTTGTCGAAGGCGGACAATCAATGGCGGTAATTTAGCCCCCCTGTAAGTGCCAGCGGCCCGCACGACTCCCTCATTTATTACCAGCACAGAGCAGGAGACAGAACCAGTGCCTACAGGCCGAGACCGAGAGAGAGAGGGACATGAGTTAAGGAGTGTGCAAAGAGAAGACCGTGCTAATGAGGAGAAGGAAACCAGAGGAGAACATGTTTCTGCCATTTTGCCTTCCTCAGATAAATGCCAGAACACTAGCCTTTTCTTCCCTATTATGACGGATATCCAAGTGAAACTGCTTCTCGAACAAGAAAAAACATAGAACAGGACTTGATTTTGTACATTGGGAATTGATTGTATGGTTGTGGTTTGCTATTGGTCGATCTCATGTGAGTGACAGGTTGTCCCGCCCTTGCGCCAGTAAATACATCATCAGAGAAGAGATGTCTCTGTATGAGGGGGGTATTTTGATGAAAGATTATGAGGGGACGTGAATTTTAAACAAATAATGATTCATTATCATAATCGTTTAAAATAGAAAATAATAACAACAAAATAAATCAAATCAAAAGATTGAAATATTAGAACTTCATAAAGAAGATAATAAAGTTAAATAACACTCAAATGTTTACAAATAGTAACACATTTTGCAACTTTTTTTTTTATCTTTCAAACTTAAAATTGTTTTAGGTAAAATAAAAACAAAGGCTTATTTTACATTTATGTTTACTAAATGTAACTAATAAAAGTAGCAGATTAGTTAAATAATGTTCCTTATGATAAGACAAAAAAAAATGAACATAAATCCAACCAAAACTAAATATATCGGTAACACTTTAAATTAGGGAACACATGTTAATTATTAACTAGGAGTTTTCCCTCAATAAACTCCTAATTACTGCTTATTGATAGTTAGTTGTAGATAGATTTTGCAGCATTTTGGATCAAATAAATGCAGCCTTGGTGAACATAAAATACATTTCAAGAACATTTAAAAATCTTACCGTCCTAAACGTTTTAACTGTATATTCATCTGTTAATTCCATAGATAAGCGGAATTAGGATGCAAACTGTCTGTCTGCCGAAGAATGAATTTAAGACTGGTTGTGGCAACAAACGAGATCAGAACAGTTTAACATTGTGCCAAACCATGTGTGACACACTAAAGGAACAAGCGGTAAATCCTGTCTCTTCCATGTTAATTTATCCTAACCAGGAGTGACAAGCAATTTTGTGATGACAAGACATTTCAACATTGGTGTTCATAAGTATTCTAATAGCTTTCTAGCACACATACTTACCGTATCATGTTTGGACAGCTTTTAAAACATAAACCTTATACATATTTACAACTGTAAATCAATGTTTGAATTCCATATAAACACATTTAGATATCATCAGATAAAGGGCCCTATTTTAATGACCTAAGCGCATGGTCTAAAGCGCACGGCGCAAGCGCACTTAGGGCGTGTCCGAATCCACTTTTGCGGGAAAAATGGTCAGCACACCCGCCGCATGGTCTAAAAGGGTTCTCCCTATTCTCTTAAAGAGTAATGGGTGTGCTTTGGGCATAACGTGCAATAAACAAATCAGAGTCTCATCTCCCATTCTCTTTAAAAGCCAGTTGCGCTCGCGCCATGGCGGATTCGCTATTTACATGGTGGAATTTGCAAGCGGAAACAGATCTGCTCATGCACGAGGTTAAAGCGCGCAAGCAGACCATTTACGGGACAAGCTAGATTCCACCATATCTTTATGTACACAATAATAATCATTGAATAAACATTGTAATCCTTTTATTTTTAATATTTGGCATGTTTGTGTGCTGCTGCGCAACCCTGTGTGTGTAATAAGCAGAATGTACACGCATTGTGGACCCGCCTATAGGCAGATATTACTAATGCGCCCATTAAATAACAAAAAACATAATGCCCCATTGACAGTCTATTTCAGTTGCCTCAAAATAGCAACGCTCCAACAATGCGCATGAACACACTTGGTTTTCAGACCAGCAGCCCATGGGCACACAAATGGGCGCAAATGCATTTGCTATATAAACAACATGGCACAAGACGTGAAAATGAGAACTGTGTCGGGCTGAAACTAGCAAAAAACACTTGTACACATTGTGCCGGGTGTATGATAGGGCCCTAAGTATCTGAAGTTGTATAGACAATATATGATTTTTTTTTTTTTTTTTTAAGATCTGCATTTAACACATTTAAATGTTTTCATTTCATCAGATGCTTTTGTCCATATTTTACTTAATTGAGAAAAATAACAGAAAAATAACAAGCACTTGCTTTGTCGTATTGTACGAATCAGTCTAAAGAAGCGAATGGCCAAATGGCTTTATTTTGAACATTAAATGTTCCCATTGGTTGAGATTTTGTTGCTTTCAGTGAGGACAAAAAATGTTTTGGAGACAGTTTAAAGCCAAATAAGATCATACAAGATGTCATTGAACTGTATAATAGTGTGCATGAAATACAGCTAAACACAGTAAATGAGACTCCTTATGTAATGAAGGACCAATTATTTTGAGTTTTTAATTTGAAGACCAGTGTCTGGCTTCCCATTAAACAGGGTAAAAAATAGCCCACTATTATTTTGAGTCTGCAGACCTGTCAGTTGTTTTGCGGCTTTGATTCATCATCTTCTTTTCAGGCTGACTTTTCAGGTCTCCTCAAAGCCGCCCTTAGCATTAGGATGAGGATCAATCAACTTCCATTGATCCAGAAAGTGACAGGAAGTTCCTATTCATTTTCAGAAAACTGTTTGATCAGTGACCTCAGAAAACCTTCCACGCAGCGCTTTGGTAAAATGTGCCCTTCTCACCCTTGCTGTCTCTCCACACTCAAATTTCCCAGCTCTTTCATAATGCCTCATGATTCGTTTGTATTTCTCTGCCGCTGATCTGGGCCTCTAGGTCAGAGAAAAGTTGTCAACGTTGAGGGAAGATTCAAACGCCTGCCTCCTCCCGCATCACAGAAGGGAAATAAAAGCATATTAACATGTTCAAAAAGGGAGTTTCAAAAGAACTTTATATAGCAACATATCTTTTGTACCACATTGCGATGTACAGTACATCTAGTGAAACAGATTATTGAAAAAAGATATAATGCTCATTCTATCCATACGTTTTTGATTGGATGGAGGCAGATTTTAATTCAAACTTGCATTCTATTGTAAGAAAGGGGCAGGGTTTAAGCAGACTAAATAATTGGATAAGTCCAACATGACCAGAGAAAAGTCTGTAAGATTGTGTTATGGCGTTTTGATAAAAAATGACGAGGTCGCATTTAGAATATTTCATGCCGATTTAAAAATAACCTAAAACAAACCTATTTTGAAATCGCAAAATAGTTGTCATTTCTGCTCAAAAATAATGTTTTCAAACCGGTTTTCCAGGTCACTCCCCCCACGCCATTGGTCGGACAAACATGCCATTGGTTGAGCCACCATATTACACTTTTTTCCCCCATCCTATGAATGGCTTACTTACTATATGCTATTAAACTGGGATTGGAATTACCATTTTGACATGAGAAAACAAACCACCTCAGATTTAAAGGGGTGGTTGATTATGATTTCACTTTTCTGACTTTAGTCAGAGTGTAATGTTGCTGTTTGAGCATAAACAACATCTGCAAAGTTACAATGCTCAAAGTTCAAAGCAAAGGGAGATATTTTCTTTTAAAGAAATTGCTTTTTAAGGACCACAACAAATGGCTGGTTACATTTACATTTACATTTATTCATTTAGCTGACGCTTTTATCCAAAGCGACTTACAATTGCTATATATGTCAGAGGTCGCACGCCTCTGGAGCAACTAGGGGTTAAGTGTCTTGCTCAGGGACACATTGGTGTCTCACAGTGGATTCGAACCCGGGTCTCTCACACCAAAGGCATGTGTCTTATCCATTGCGCCACACCACCCCACATCACAAACCCTAAAATGTACATAAACCCAGCCCCCGGGAACGCGATTAATAGATTATCATGACAGAAAATCCCAATCAATGACTTGAAGATAACTATACATAAGCTACATAAATTCATCAACTTACCATTCAGAAATGTTGTCTACATGTTGTCACTTCTTCTTTAGTCTCTCCATCTTTGTCTGACTCCGGTTTGAACATTAAAGTGTAAGTTGCAGGTTAAATTTTTCACGAAGATAATGCAATGTGTTTATTAAACATAAAGATAAGAACCGCCCACCATTGTTTTTTATACCAAAATGCTGATATAATATGAAAAGTTGGCACTTTTAACAGTGGTTTTAACCGCTCCCGCTCCCTTCCACTAGATGGGGCGTGACGTCATATGAGGAACTCACTAGTAGAGTTACCGTACGCTTGCAGCTATAGATGCCTTACATAACTACAGAAAAGTTGGTTGTATGTTTTATTTGATAAAAAAAATTATGGATAAAATAACTCCATTGTAAACATACTCGTGTGTGCTGACTTCAAGGGGACCGTGATCCTGCCTGAAATGAGAATAAGCTATTCGCAAAACAAACGGGTTCAGGCACGTCAGATCAGCCGGTCGCGGGTCGAGCTGTTCCACTGAACAAAACGCGTTCACCTCACGGCAGCACACACTCTCCACTGCTGATAGCCCACACAAACACAGTGATGGGGACATCGATCTCTCTTTTTCTTTTCTGACAATAAACATCGCTAATTAAATCGTGAGAAATTGATAACGCGTGGATTGAGGAAGGGTATTACATGACGTTTGAGGCGGCGATGAGACTAGCGATTGATGCCTGTGCAGTGTGTGCATCTCTAACGTTGCAGCTCTGATTTGGACTGACTTACTGTAAGTAAATAATGTATTCAGTTCAGTCGTTGTCCCTCCTTGCTATTCTACATGACGGCAATATTTTGAAAAGACTTGCTTGTTCCGTTATATTATCCGGGTTAAGTTTGCACCAGGCTAGACTATAACGTAGCTAACGTTACTCACCAGGACACTTGGCCAACCCTCCACTAATTCTCCTCACACCAAGCATTAATAACTCTTTGAGTGCCATGGCTGCCCTCTCTCACGCCTCACCAGTTAAAAATTGTAGGGCTGTGGTCCATAAAGAATTTGATGGTTTCCCACATCCTCAGTCATTCTCCAAATAGCCATAATACAGTAGGAATCTAGCAGAGTATGGGTTGCGAGTTCCTCTTGTGACGTCATCACCCAGTAACTGAAAAAACACGCTACCGTTGAAGAAACCCCAATAAATGTTATTTTAACGCATTTTAAGACAGAAATAATTAAATATATACATATAGAGCACTTTAATTTACACATTAATTGGCTGTGGTGGTTAACCTGCAACTTACACTTTAAAGCTAAAAGTTTTTGAAATTTTCAGTGCATGACTGTGTGAGGTAAAGGGACACAAGCTGTTGAAGCTCCGCCCTCTGTGACTGGAGCAGCAGTGAATTTGCATTTAAAGGGACAGACACAAAAACAGCGCGTTTTTGCTCAACCTCAAAAAGTGACAATTTTAACATGCTATATAAAAATATCTGTGGGGTATTTTGAGCTAAAATGTCACATACACACTCTGGGGGCAAACTACAGATAAAATACAGTAACGAATATATTGATTTATGATGTAAGTATTCTAAGAACTGCATATATAAAAAAAAAAAAAAAAAAAAAAGACATTAAAGTAAAAAAAAGTAAAACATTTAGATCAATTTCAATAATGGGAATTTTGGGAACTCATGCAAATAATGTTATAATGTAAAAAAAAAAAATCTTTGATTTTGGGTGATTCACTTTTCTAACCAAGTGTGTGTGCATTAGAGATGCGCGGATGGGCTATTATTTCATCCGCAACCGCATCACAAAACTCATCATCCGTCCGCCATCCATCCGCACCAACGTTTTTGACCAATTTTCAAAACCGCACCCACCCGCCATCCGCTGATTGCTGTATACATAATATTTTTCATTTGAATGGTTCAACCGCCCGCCACCCGCCCGAACTGAATTAAAATATTATTTTTCGTCACGTCATCCGCCCGATCCGCGGTTTATCTGCGGAGTCCGCGGCTGTAACCGCCAACCGCGCATCTCTAGTGTGCATGTGTATGCGTGTGTGAGAGAGTACAAAGAATAAGAAAAATACTGTATAGATGGATGACACGGGTTCGGTGACAAAGTGAGAAAGGGAGAGATTTAGAAGGAAATAACAAACAGAGATAATGTTTGACCGTCCTTCCATTACAGCAGTCTTACTCTCCAGCCAATGCTTCTGTAACCCAATAACAGTGTGGGCATTATTACAGCATTAGCACGCACACAGTTAAAGATCAGGTTTCTCCTCACCGCCATCAGAGATTCCCAGTCAATCGGCCGTTATGAAAGCTCTCCACCCCTCGGCCACACTCCTTCAGCTGTCTGTCCATAGCTGTCTGTTATCCCATTAAACAGCTGTCTGCTCTTTGTGTCTGCTCCTTAAAGCCAACAGGATTTTCCCTGTAAAAGCCAGCCACCCCAGACGTAGTGCGGGGCGAGCACATATCACCCCTGTGGAGAACTGATCCATTCCCTGAGGGATGAAAATGAAGCCAGAGAGCATCTCAGGGGAGGTTGGTCATCGTATAGAGCTCAAGCAGTTCGTCACATTGCATTACGTCCGTTTGAGACACGTCTGACAGGTTCGGTTTCTTTGAAACTGAAGTAGCCTACTAATGCAAGTTCAACCAAACTTTTAACCAAATCCAGATGCAGTTAAGTAGCTAATGGCAGCTTTCATAGGTCTTTGGAAATGCTTTTCATTTGATCTAAACTGTCATGCTTCATATTTTTGTGAAAGCTCATCTCTTAGATGCAGTTCATGTGACGTCACGCCAAACCAGTCTTTCCTCCATTGCCCACCAGTTATTTTACCAGGTTTGTACTACTGTAAGTGGTACTATACGGTTATCCGGACCACATGTGACCACACGTAAATGTACTATACGGTTAACCTAACCCTAACCCTAACCCTAACCCTACCCACCCTACCCAAATAGGTGTGGTCCAGATAACCGTATAGTTCCCTGTAAGTATAATGTAGTAAGACAGTGACATTAAAAAAACTAATTCAACATGCACCTTATTGGAGATGCATACTATGTACAGGCAAGCAGATGCACCTAGAATATAAAAGCAACGCGCAGTTTCTCGTTAAGCATTTTCTCCATAGAAAACCATTATAAAGAAAACCATTTAGCGTGTATCATTCATATTCAGGGCTCATCTGCCCGCCTGTATTTTATGCATCATCAATAAGGTGTATACTGAACTTGATCTTTTAACATCTCTGCTTTAGTACATTAAGGCACTTAAAGTGTTTTTCACCTTGAGCGTTTTAGAATGTCCCGCTGTTTTTAGTGATTGAAATACTGCAGCAGGTGCTGCATATGGATCACAAGTGCCCAAAACTTTTCTTTGTTTTTCTTCTTTTGGGAGGTAATCTAAACATTCGTAGCTTAACACAGATGAAACATTGACAGGCCTATGCTGGAGTTCTATAGACGTTTTGCCCTTTTCCCCAGATCTATGAATGCTGGTAAGTGATTTATTATTATTGATATTATCACGTGACAAACATGATAATAATAAGAATATATGCTCTGTGTGAATCATAATGATTTGTGAGGTACTGTATGTATTTCCACAAAAAACACTGCTAAAAAATAGAGTGCTATTGATCTGTTTTGGTCGTTTCAGGTTTTGCTAAATGCACTGTATGTTTTAGTGAGTTTACAGTAAAGTTGCTAGAATTTGTCACATTATCAACTGCCAATACCCAGTTTCTTGCCTTTGTAATGGCATGCCACTTGAATTTTATACCATACCGTTTGTTATATTCAGGTTATTGTGTGCTGTGTTGTAGGGATCATGTTTATCACTCTATCAAAGGTTTTTTGAATAGCACTCATAAATTGTGCTTATTGTCTAAATGTGCAGTTAGTGAATTTTCATGGGAAAATTCCATTGTCTATTGTCAATAGCGTAGTGATGAATGAAGCACACCTCACATAGAAGTCACTTTCAAACCAAGCAGCTTTCTTTTGTTCAGCACAGCAAATTCAAAATGGCAACTTGAAAATGAGCGAAATCTGCGTGGGGAGCTTTTCCGCCCTCGAGAGGAATTCCTTATTGCGCAGATTCCTTTGAACTCTTTTCACATTTACAGGGTTCTCAGAAGCACTAGTCATCAAGGTTAGGGAAACTTCTATAGTGGCGAATGGAAACTACCAACAAATATATATATTTTTTGCGCTCCCATTTGCTCAAATAGCAAAAAACAAACAAACAAAAATATTACAGCAGTCAGAGAGGAAAAATTTGTCTAGAAATGTTTAGAGGAATCTAATGCCAAGTAATATAACACTAAGTAAAGTGATAAATGTACGTTAAAAATGAAAACATAAAAGCTTTGCTAGATTTACAGTGTTAATGACTCTGTAAACACATCATCACAGTAAAACAAATTAAGATATTTTTTTATTAAATCTGAGAGCTTTCTGTCCCTCCAGCTACAAAACTGACACTTTGACGCTTCAAAAAGTTCATAAAGAGGATCATAAAACTGATCCATATGAATCGAGCAGTTTAGTCCAAATTTTCTGAAGAGACACAATCACTTTATATGAAGAACAGATTGAATTTAGGCTTTTATTCACAATCACATAAACATTCATCAACTCACAAATCAGATCTGGTAAACACAAGCTAAAGCATGTTCACTTGACGTGTAGAACCAATGAGGTTCAGTCTCGTATTACGCAGCACGTTTGAGCTTCTGCAAGAACCAATGAGGTTCATTCTCGTGTTACGCAGCACGTTTGAGCTTCTGCAAGACCCAATGAGGTTTGTTCTACTGTGTCAAGCATGTTCGGTTGAGCTTCTGTTTATGTTTGCTGATCAATGTTTAAATGTGAATAAAAGCCTAAATTAAATTTGTTCAACATAGAAAGTGACCGAGTCTCCAGAAAATTTTGACTAAACCGTTCAATTCATGTGGATTAGTTTTACGATATCTTTATGAACTTTTTGAAGCGTCCAAGTGGTAGTTGTGTAGCTGTCAATGGAGAGACAGAAAGCTCTCAGATTTCATCAAAGAGATCTTCATTCGTGTTCCGAAGTTGAACGAAAGTCTTATGGGTTTGGAACGACATGAGGGTGAGTAATTAATGACAGAATTTTCATTTTTGGGTGAACTATCCCTTTAACAGATGCCCTCTGCCTGTCAGTCATTTTGCATTTTGTGATTGGTGACACTGGACTGGCTGTCATGTATTTGGAGGCTGGGTTTCCGAGTGAGCGTGTGTGTAATGTACTGGAATCGCTTACGGCACTATTCATGAACAAAATAACAAACATGATAGAATGCTGTAGCTCCTCTCACATACACGCACACTCTTTCTCCTTCACTCACTTTACATTTGCTGAATGTCAGAGAGCTGACAGGTGATCAATAACACCTGTTCATTGAGAACTGGAAGTAAATGCCATCGTATACATTTATCTTTCATCTCTCGTCTCAGGGTTGGACGGTGATTAGAGAAGAATTGAAATAAGAATTTGGCTTCAGCTGCTGGTGAGCAGAAATTGAATCTAACTAAAATAACCAAATGAATAAATAAATAGACCTATGTGGGCATGAAATATTAATTTGAGTTGAAATAATTGTATCATTTTAAATCTATTATTTGAAAGCGTCTGCTAATAAAAAAAAATAGTCCATTAAACTATTGGGATGCAAAATGTTGTCGTCAGTTGCGTTTGTATGAAACAAAAGCAGGAGATTTCATTTGGCTGAATTAAAAATCCTATTCATTTCCTCCAATTGATTTTTAATAATAGCTTATAAATCTGAAGATCTAAAGACAGACCTACTGTGAGCTACAAGGTTGATAAATAATGGTGCTAATGCTTTTGTGGAAGCCATCAACCCACATTATTTCAACTTATTTTTTAAAAGTCTGCATGAACTGGAATTTGTGACCAACTTTAGAGAAGTATTTTCTGAGTGAAATGGAATATTAAATGAAAAGAATAGAGGGTGGGGCTTGTTTTTTTCCCTCTGGGAACTGATTGGATATAGAAAAGTAGGCGTTCCATTCAGCTAGTTATCAAAGCTCGCAACAGATTGTCAGTTGGAGGGGACTTTCTAACCAAGCCATTAAACTAACGTCATCAGAGAAGGAAGGCCATTCCGGAGGGGAAGTACATTTTCAGATTTTGGATAAAGAAAAAAAAAAGTATTAACTTGCACGGATGAATTGAATGAATTTACCACAAGACTAGTAATGTGTGCTAACCATAGACGGTATAAAACAATGGACGTAGTGTCTGTGACGTCACCCGTAAGTTTCTGAAGAGCATTTTTGAAGCCCAAAGTGGGTGGAGCTGGCCGTCGCCATCTTGGCGGCGTGTCACTCCCAGAAAACAGAAAATGGGCAAAGAGGCGGGATTAGCTGAGGTGACGTGACAGCTAACAGACAGCAGACAAACGGCTAGTGAGAGCAGCGGCAATCCACCTGTCACTCAAGTGGCCACACCCTGAATTATGCAGAATCACCCCTCACAGTTTTGTACCAGGCTGTAAACATATTTTATTCTGCTGTAAAGTTGGGCATTTTAACATGGTGGTCTATGGGATTGACTCTCTTTTGGGGCCTGTCTCTAGTGGCCAGTCAATAAATTGCAGTTTCAGTCACTTCCGTGTTGGATTCAAGGGAGAGACCTGAAGGTTGCCGCTTGGTGCTAATAAAGTAAATAGGGCCGATTTTGATTTCACGCCGACTTCAATTAATCAAATTCAGCAGCAGAATTACTGGTAGTACATTACCAATTATTCTACAGAGAAATCTCCTCCAAGCTAATCGTGTCAAAAGTTTTGCTTCTAAAGTTTCCCTACACTCTCAAACTAGCCATACATGCATATTTTTCAATAAACATAATATATTTTATCTATAAATAGTCAACATCTTTAAATCAATAGTTTGATTTAAATTTCTACATTTTTTTTTTTTTTTTTTTTTGATTATGCCATTTTCAATGCTTCATGGGATTGGAGTTCTTTCTCTCATAAAAGCCAGCACTGTACCTATGTCTTTTTGTCCAACTTTCAAATATTGCTTCAAATCAAAGTTTGCAATGTTGGTTCCTAACATATAACTCTTAACCGATATCATATTAATATCATACTGTTGAATGCGACAATTGACCAATCAGTATCATGTATTTCCGAGAGCCGTGTAACAATTAATGAGACACACATTTGAGCCATGTGATATTGAAAATGTATTAATAATATAAAGAAAATGATATTAATAATTGTTGAAACAACACTGAGATGGAGGGGGAAAACAACATGTCAAATTAATTGGGATTCTAACATCCCTGCAATGGAAAGGAAAGATCTGTTTTCATTCTTTCCTGCCAAATGAAATAACCCAAGGGGGTCTTCATGGTCTTCACCCCTTGAGTGATTGCAATTCTATCAATTCATCTTCAGAAATATTTAAACTAGTCTATTTTTCAGGAAGTGTCACCATATTTGGATGGTAAGCAACAGGAATATATTCATATATACAAAACCCTGCAGAGACATATTTTCATGATGAAAGCCAAGTCATGGTTGAAGGCTGGTAAATGTGTTTTTAGCACAAAAGCATTCAAAGCCACCGTGACTTTTCCGCATTTCCACAAGGTCTATATGACACGATTCAAGCCTGTGTGGCTTTCACGTACAATTGCTTCTTAATTCCTTTTACAAATATGTGGAGCATGTTCCTTGCCGGCGAGGTCAATTGCGTTACTTGTTGAGGAAAATGTGATTTTTACACATGTGGCAGACGAGGACAGAGGTCGGGCAAGATGACAGGTCTCGAAGCTGGTTATAGCGCTGTACATTCAAGCACACATCAGATGTGAATAGCGTAAATGGATGTCCTTGATTTAATGTGCAGCATAACAGTAGATGAGCTTTTAAAGAATGACTTATCCTTTCTCCAGTGACCTGCAAAGACTTAAGGAGATCACCATTTCAGAGTGGCATTAAGGAAGAGATTGTTAGTCATCAATAGTAAACAGTACCTTCATGACTATCAAAGGCTTTTTGTGCCCCTTTATATTTTTATTGCATCTGTAAAAGGACACCAGTTTTGATTAATTGGATAGTGCTCTCAGTGGTGGCTTTTGAAGTGACTGGGTTCACATTTGGAAAGAAAATGTTTTCTTACTTTTAGTGATGCTGTTACTGAACTTGTAAGCCCATTAAGTCCATTAATTCCCATTGTCTCCAATCTTCAAAATATCATTATTGTACTCCGACCGTGCACTTTGCCACAATTTGCCTTCGTTACTTTGTTGAAACGTATTGTAGCACTAAACAATTCAACTGTACTCTGTTCTCATCAGACATTAATCACAGAAGACTTTTCCATGATGTTGTTAGAAGAGTTCTTCTGAAGTAGCTGCTGAAGGAAGAATAGCGAGTCATCAATATTGCTGTGGGTAGAAAGAACTCCCACTCCCATATTATGGATTGGAGTCATGAATGTAGGCTATTTCAGAAGGCAGGCATGCAGAATAATTATACCACTTTCTACGATATCTTATTTCAGACAGATTCTAAGGCAGCATAACAATCTCAATCAATCTCTTTAAGGTGATTCTGCATCCTGCCATCATTAACATTAACTGCTCTCAAAACTGACTTTTTTTTTTTTTTTTTTTTTTTGCTTGCTGTGGAACAATACAATATATATATATATATATATATATATATATATATATATATATATATATATATATATATATATATATATATATATATATTGAAACCATACTTTTTTTTTTTGAAATACTTTTATTTATCAAGGACTTTTGAAATGATACAAAAGATTTTGATCTATACATACAGTATTTATTTACACACACACTACCGTTCAAAAGTTTGGGATCGGTACGTTTTTTTAAATGTTTTAAAGTCTCTTATGCTAACCAAGGATGTATTTATTTGATAAAAAAAAAACAATTTCACAATATTATTACAATTTAAAATAACTATTTTCTATTTGAACATTTGAACAACATAACAGTTGTGTACAGTTCTTTTCAGGATTCTTTGATGAATAGAAATGTCGAAAGAACAGCATTTATATGAAATAGAAAGCTTTTGTAACATTATAAATGTTTTAACTGTCCCTTTTGATCAATTTAAGTAAAGTAATTTTAATAATTTTCTATTCTATTCTATTCTATTCTATTCTATTCTATTCTATTCTATTCTATTCTATTCTATTCTATTCTATTCTATTCTATTCTATTCTATTCTATGCCATGCACCATCAATAGTGACAAAGATGCTGCCTTGTGTATGCATGGAGAGCACAGCTGCCACGGGTAAGTAGAGAGTCGCTCTCCCTTTTTCCTCCTTAATTTTTCAGTCTTTCCTTGCCAAGCGCCCACTAATTGGTTGAAAAAAATATTTATAATTTCGTATAATGGTAGGTCTGACCTTTGCTGATGCATGCACATACACGCACAAGTGCACAACTCCAAGGTCCTCACAACGTTGCCACATTAATCTACTGTTAAAATACTTCAGCATATGCATGAGAGACTTCAGCAAGTAAAGTAAAAGGCTTTCAGCTTATTCCTAAGGCATCAGCCATGGGAAAGTGGGATTTGCTAATTGAACGGAAGGCTGTTACACACAGGCACTTTCCCTGTGATGGTGAAGTTTTAGTGAGACGTTCTTTGATCTCTAGAATCTGAATAGCTGATGGGCCTTCTTTAAAATTAAAAAGAAACTTTTCTGTGGATTAATTTTGGATTTGTTGTAATCAAAATATAGTGACAAGAAAAAAAAAGACATCTAACATTAAATGACCGTGTTTTTTTTTTTTTTTTTTCAGTTTAACGCGTTAAAAATATTTAGCACTCATTTTTTTCCGTCATCCTTTGGCTGTACTACAGTATATGATTATGCTATCATTCATTCAACTGCTATGAAACCATTCAAGCGCGATATGACGCAAAAAAGAACATAAATCTGAATCTCCTGACAGACACACACATGACTCATGCCCACAGAAAGCTGCTTCAGTGCTCCAACTTTCTTACGTGCAAGAACGGACAAAAACACAAAAAAAGTATGCCAAACATAATCATGTAATCACAGTTTTAAATGAGTTAAGTAAAGTCTACCGTAAAGAGTTGTGAGGCCATGGGATGTGTGTCAGATCCACATCACGTGCTTCAGGTCTTAAAGTGACAGCAGCCTAATAAACCTGTTGCTGTGATGTCTGTTATTAATGTCGGTGTTACGATCAGTCATGTTTGTGTATTCATGGTCTGTGTTTTCCACCAGATTCTGATTGGCTTCCCGTTCTGTCAGTCATCCGGGATTGGTCCGCTGTCTCCATGACGGTTTGCCAGTAGTGTAAAAGGCGATGTCACATCTGTCTTCGGGAGGGTCTTGGTTAGGCTTTGAGGTCTGTAATATAGCCCAACTTGTTATGTTGTTACCCTCAATGCTGTTAACATGTTTTTCTTTGTTTCTTAAAGCGTAACTCTCGCCAAAATGCAACCAAGGGTCTTTTTGTTAATCTACCTGAGGCAAACTTTTGTTTAAAAGCATAATTAGAATGGAAACGCCACTTTTCATTTTCAGTCAAATTGCCTTTTGAATGGGAGTGAATGGGGCACGACTATGATAGCATCAAAATCGCTATTTTTAAAACACTAAGAAGGCTCGACACAACATGAAACTTTGCTGGAAGTATCACCAGGGGCTCTACACATGAACTCGAGCATTGAGAACATTGTTTGTGTACACAGAGTTTACTAAAAAGAAAGATTTTGAACAACTCACTGTAGCTGTGTCCACCAGCATTTTGTCAGTCAAAAATAGTCGATCTCCGAATGCAACGTAACAGGGAGGAGAGTAAAGATGGAAAGCTCCTAAAGATTAGTTCCATAGAAATTCACGGAAAATTTGATGTTAGTGAAAATCAATATAGACCTTGTATTTGAAAAAGGATCCTCATATAAGAAACAATACTAAAATTCAGAGTCAGTTCATTCACATTCGGAGATCGACTATTTTTGACTGACAAAATGCTGGTGGACACAGCTACAGTGAGTTGTTCAAAATCTTTCTTTTTAGAAAACTCTGTGTACACAAACAATGTTCTCAATGCTCAAGTTCATGAGTAGAGCCCCTGGTGATACTCCGAGCAAAGTTTCATGTTGTGTCGAGCCTTCTTAGTGTTTTAAAAATAGCGATTTTTGATGCTATCATAGTCGTGCCCCATTCACTCCCATTCAAAAGGCAATCTGACCGAAACCAAAAATACGGTCAAACTTAAAAGTGGAGTTTCCATTCTAATTATGCTTTTAAACGAAAGTTTGCCTCGGGTAGATTAACAAAAAGACCCAAGGTTGCACTTTGGCGAGAGTTACCCTTTAACCCTTGTGTTCTGTTTGTTGATTTCGATTTGAGTGTCTTCCCGTGCCCTTTTACTCACCTATTTTGGTGTGGGAGTGAGGAGAGCAGGACATACATGGTCCTTCACATAGCTTATTTTGAATGTATTAATTCATTAGTTTAGGAGTGTTGCCACTCGCTGCAAGTTTTCATTTGATAGTTAGAGTAGGTAAGTTAAACCTAGGTAAGTATGCTCAAGATTTTTTTATTAGACTAGGTTAGATTTAAAGGTTGTAGTTAGAAGAGTTTTCTTTTTATTCAGTTCTTTAACTTTGCAACACTCGTGCTCTTCATTCTTTTTGGTAAATTTGATTGAATTTTCTTAAGTTCTCTACTTTGGTTTTGTTTTGACTGTAAATATATTTGGTACACTTTAAAGGGGTCATATAATGCCATTTTTGTACAAGCTAATATGATTCTTTAGGGTTTAAATTAAAAGTTTGTAATATACTTTAATTAAAAATTCTCATTAATATTTAGGGTTCCCACGGGTCCTTGAAATCCTTGAAAGTTTGTGAATATGAAAAAAAGATTTCATGGCCCTAGAAAGTTTTTGAAAATAAACATACATAGAAACAAGTCCTTGAAAGTGCTTGAATTTATTTTTTGTGCACTACGTTTTCTGTAAAAAATGTAAATTCTGTAAAAAATCCATATTATTCCCTCCGGTCTGCTAATGTGTTAGGCCTATTTCGTCAACACTTTGTGACCTATGCATACTAGCTTGCTTGATTTATGTTAGTTACACACATTTATGCGTTACGTTAAGTGTTTCCCGCGTGAGGTACTTTGTGTTGTGCGTTGCCATGACGTTCACATGCACAAAACTGTAACATGTATCTTACAAGGTAACACAATGTAACCTTGCTCTCACTTGAAATGTGTCCCCACATTAAGTCCTTGAATTTGAGGTTATTGGACCTGGAAAGTCCTTGAAAGGTCCTTGAATTTGAAGTTAACCAAGGTGTGGGAACCCTGAATATTGTAAGAAAACACTAATTTTACCTGGTCAAAAACAGCTCTGTTTTCAGCACGCCGTTTCAGTGCATGTGTCTTTAAATGATAATGAGCTTTGCTCACCCCGCCCCTCTGTTCTGTGCTTACACCATTTGAAATAATAACACAATATCCATAACGCGTTGTTCATTATAAACGTGGGATTATGAATTATATTGAGAACGTCGTACACAGAAAACATGCCGTAATGTACCCTGAGTGTAAACCTTAGACACATTCATCGTGAAGTGTGCAGCAAGGTTTGCAAATTTGCAAAGATTAATATAAATATTAATATAAAGGTTAATAAAACATTACACTCACTTTTTCTGGAGGTTCAGCAGGAACACATTGGTACCGATCCGTTTTTTGTCGTTTGTAAAGCTGTCTGGTGTGAAATGATTCGCAAACATGAAAGCATGGACGATCGTTGGGAATCCCCGTGAGGGAATCCCCGCATCAATCCTTGGGGCATATCCCTTCAAAAACAAAACTCAGCCACTGCGTCTTCAACGGTTCGGATTTAGGAACAACAAAATGGCTGCTGTGTTCCTTATTACACCGAAGAACACAATCACAGACGCCATTCTGCTCATAGACAGCGCTCCAGTGAGGGTATCAACAATGACGCGCGGACTATGATGACAGACAGCTCGCTCACGAGCGAGGGCGGGTCTGTGTTGAAACTGCTGTCACTCACCAATCGTGGGAGGGGCGTCGATTTTGTGACGTCACAAAATCGAACAGCTTGATTTCAGAGAGGGTCAAACATATAGAGCTGGTAAGTCCCACCCATCCGTAAAACCCCAAGTGGACCTCTAGGTTGAAAAATCGTCAATGCAAGTGAATGGGAGAAAATAATTATTTTCTGGTCTCGTTTGAATTGTGCCATGAATGTGAACATATGTTGTCTGTGAATTTTTTATATAAATTTTCATGTTACGAGTTTGACAGTATATGGTATGATTCTTCGGCTAGCAGTTGTGGAAAAGACATAACGAGAAAGACTACATGTCGCCTATGTGACGTCACCCCATAAAGTTGACTTACTTTTATCATTTTATGATGGTTGTGTACAGGCACTGCCAACACACATTTCAGTACAATTAACTTGTAAAAGTGCATGTACCATTATATGACCCCTTTAAAGTT
Organism: Scardinius erythrophthalmus; assembly: GCF_964197995.2. Taxonomy (NCBI): domain Eukaryota; kingdom Metazoa; phylum Chordata; class Actinopteri; order Cypriniformes; family Leuciscidae; genus Scardinius; species Scardinius erythrophthalmus. Next base: position 7,824,628 of record NC_138225.1, on the reverse strand, counting down.
CAATTTTGTTTACTGGTTGGGGGTTTAAATGAATAAATGTTCTTTCTCTTTTGAAATTGTGTTTTTCCTCCTCTTTACTTTTTACCACTGTTTAAATTGCACTTCATGGCGATAGCTTTGGTGACAGAATTTGAATGTTACATTCTCTTAATATCCTTAGACATATTAAAAAAAATCTTGGATCGTAACAGAAAAATTGAAAGAACTACCTGTTAGATCAAATATTAAAACAATTACGTTGTTTCTACATTAATTTGGAGATTAACTGTGAAATTATTACGATTTAAGAATATATTTAAAAAACCCTTAATGTTATGTGTGATTAATCACGATTAATTACAGAACAATTTGTGATTAATTAGTAAAATGTTTTAATCGATTGACAAAGTTTGCCATGAAAGTTTATGCTCACCAAGGCTGCATTATTTGATGAAAAGTACAGCAAAAACAGCATTATTGTGAAACATTATTACAATTTCTATTTTACTATATTTTAAAATGTAATTTATTCCTGTGATGGCAGGATGCGTTTAAATATTTTTTTGTGGAAACCGTGATACCATTTTTTTGAAAGTATTCTTTTAGCAAGGTCATCTGAAATTGATCAAAAGTGACAAATTATATATAAAAACTATTATTATAAAAATGCTTGTATGATGTGTAGTTATTTATCTTAAATATGGTCTACTATGGTGCTAATAATTTGTTTGTGACAGAAAAATACTCTTTATTACAGTACATAGATCATATAATATCACATTTCTTACATTAAGGTCAATCCGAGCAGCCAGTTTTACAGCATACTGTATCCACTGCCACATGGCAACAACAGAATGTCACGCCACAAGTTGCTGCCTGGGGCAAAATCAATATATCGATCAATTTATCCACAGCTAACTCTAAAACTCGAACTCTAAAACTCGAAAACTGTTTTTATGTGGTAAAATAAACAGGGTTTATTATCTTCTTTTTATTCCTGTGTGAACAGAGAATATTTATCATCATACACGGCTACTCTTCAGAATTTCATACGACCACTGCATTTGATCACAAACACATATTTTGGCAGTCTATTACATGAAAAATAATATTTAGACACATAAGCTGCACTTAAATGAATGTCTTATACATAACAAAATCAAACCATTCAGAGATTAATAGGTCTGACTTAAATGTTCAAAAACTTTCAGGGGCCACTGCTCGTTTGACAACCATAAAATACACAGAAAACACTCATGAATGTCTCATTAATAAGCACTCATGTTTCAGTCCTGGGTGAAGTCGTATCTGCAGCAGGCGGAGGTAAATATGGCACATGCTCAGATTTTGCATATTTGACACCTGTGTTGCAACACTAATTCCACAGCTACTAAAATAAAACACACTTTTCACAAATGTTACAGAACACTCCTGAGGTATGAATACTGGCCTAGTTCTTAAAAAACTATACTTGAGCCTTAATTCAGCATATTTTAAGCATTTAAAGCTGAAGTGTGAAATTTTTTTCCCCCAATGTTAAAATATATATATTTTTTTTTCCATTGCCTAGCTGAATGTGCAGAGACAACTATGAGTTAACAATTCATATTTATTCTCCTGAAAAGTTTCCAGCTTCGGCATTTCAGAATCACCAGAGGAACATTTGAGATGCTGCGCGATGATATTAGTCTGATGATATTTTATTATTTGAGCAAATTATATCACTTTTTGAGGCAAAAGTATTGTTTTAGCTTTTATTATAGTTTTATTTATATTATATATTAGCTTTTTATATTTTTAATGTTCATGTTAATTTCAGTTTAGTCATTTATTACAGTCATCTATGGAAGCTTATTTCAGCCACAGAATGAAAAATAAAAAAGGTAATTGCGACTTTTTATTTCACAATTGCGAGTTTACGTACATCTCACAACTTTTTATCTTAGAATTGTGTGATAGCCTATTAAGTCGCAATTGCGTGTTATAAAGTCAGAATTACGAGATATAAACTTTGTAACTTGCGAGTTTATATCTCGTAATTCTGACCTTATAACATGCAATTGTGAGTTTATGTAAATTTTATGAGATGTAAATTTGTAATTGTGAGATCAAAAGTCACAATTATCTTTTGAAATGTTTTCTTCTGTGGCGGAAACAAGCTTCCATAGTCATCCCATGCAGCCGAAGTCAAACACACCTATTGTTTATTCAGCTCTTTATGGTGACAATATTGACGCTTTTGACATTTCGTCTACATCGAACGCACATGGCACCCTTTAGCGTCAATATGAGACGCAGATAGATATGGGCCAGAAGGCGCCTCCTAGCGGTCTAACCCTACCCTACACCAGACCTAAACCTACCCATAACCGAACAAAGCTCTGTGCGTCTCATATTGACGCTAAAGGGTGCCATGTGCATTCGATGTAGACGAAATGTCAAAAGCGTCAGTATATGACGCCCAAGGATGAGAATGCGTTGGAAATTACTTTTAAGTGAAAGTGAATGCATTTTTTAAGTGCACGACAAATAAAGTTATTGTCTCCTAAAAGAAAGAATAGTTTCTGAGCGGCTGAAATGAGTTCCAGTCTACGTAACAACCTACGTAACAATGTAACAAATTTGCATAATGCCAGCCTATGGTCTTCATTGGCTGTCGGTGAACAACGTCTGCTTTGACCCACCCTCAAACACTGTAGTTGTAGCTGTGGCCTGAAAGAGTTCGGTTTGTGTTGTTGACTTGTAGAGAACATGCTGTTTTCAACGATGCTAATCCACTTTGCATGCATTATATTGACTTGCGCTGGAATTGATATAGAAAAACTGATCCCATAGTTGGTATCACTGTGTATCAAGTGCTGAGGAAGCCTCTGGAGATGAACTTGAGATATGGTATTGGGCATTTCATTTCTGATATGCGCTGTAAGCGATAGACACACGGACATGGGCAATCAGAATAGAGTATGCTCTCTGAAAGGAGGGGTATAGAGAGATTCAATCTTCAAATGCACTTTGAATGCATTTTCAGACTCTTTGAGAAATGAGGTGATGTGCAATGTATATTATGAGAATTTGTATTAAATTTGTTTACCTTGGAGGCATGTAAACCTATTGTAGGAGACCTCCTAAACAAAATTAGGAACATTTAAAAATAATCAGGGTACTTAATAAATGGATTTATTTACTATACGATCATCCACAAAGAAAAATGAAACGTTCAAGCAGCATCAAACATTTCCCTTCATCACATGCTTTAGGCTTCATTTCAGCAACATTGGTTCATTAAACTGCACAGTGAGTGACCTGCAACACAAGCCACTAGTTTTGCAGCACTTCAGCATTGCCACATTTATACACTTCAGCTGAACCACATAAGCATTTCAGCTGGAGGAGGTGGAGTATGTGTATATTTCCTGCACATATGAAGATGGATCTATAGCGACCGTAAGTATAAAGAGGACATATTCCAACCTGTTAAGCCGATAACCAGTGCTCATATTTCTGGTGTGGATTTGGCGCCTCAGCAGAAACTGCTCCTAGAGGATGTGGATGTTGACACAGAGAGCTTTTTCTGCAGAACCTGAGCCCCGTCTCTCTCAGGCAGCCGCAGAGGGAAGTGACAATGGATCGATGCATGTGATTAATTAACTTCTAATGAGTTCATCTGAGCGGCAGGGCCCGGGAAAGTTGGACATGTCCTCGGCTTCAAGTTTGACCTACCCTACTTACACACCTCAGCATCCATCAGCTCTGTCCCTGTCTGCCAGTCTGTCTCTGTCTGTCTGTCTCCCTTTCTGGCTTTGCAAAATAATCAATGCTCAAAAGCAAACCAGTAGGTCATTGGTAGAGTTTGGTTCGTGTTGACGACATATAGAGAAGATGCTGTTTTCTGTGCTGTAAAAGCAAATCCACTTTGCATGCCCTTTAAAGGATGAGGACTCTGACTTGAATTGATACGGTAAAACCGACGACATCTTTCGTTTCACTGTGGTGCAATCAAGTGCTGAGGAAACCTCTGGAGCTGAACTTGTACAGATAACAGATATGGTAATAGGCATTTTGTTCCCGTATATGTGCTGTAAATGGTAAACAGACTGGGCCGTCTGACCAATCAGAGCAGAGTAGGCTCTCAGAAAGGAGGCGTTTAGATAGACCGAATCATGATCGAACCGTTTCACCGTGAGAAAAGATATGATGCTGCAATGTATATTATGAGAAAATTAAAGTGTTTTTTGATCTTGGATGCATTTTGTAGGAGAATAGGGGCACTTTAAATATAAGCTGAGCCATAAAATCGAGTGACAATAAATAAATACAAATTCAAAAGAAAGCTGTTCATGACATAAATTTTGATCCAACCAAGATTATGTAAAGTCACAATCAGCTATTTCTGCTCATATGCTCCACGTTAAAGAGACCCAGAGTGGTTTTAATTTGTCCCGAGGTGAAATTAATAAATGGCGTACCATCCATCATTGACTCAGCCTGTATTGATCCAGTGTGGTCTCTCTTTTAAACTAAATTATATGTGAAAAAAAGCCCTTTCGCAGTAACCAACACACTCTAGGCAGAATTAATGGGAACGTCTCATGGGACATGACGAGAAACAAAAATCAGGAAGTTCATCATTTTAAAATGTGCAGTGAGGTTTAAATTACATCTCATTGTATCCTGAGTAGAGATGAGAATAAACCTTTACAATACTGCCAGAGAGAATATTATGTAGGCCTTGTTAGATGAAATCCATTTTGACATCAAAAAGTGTCCAAATTCATCAGAATTAACAGGCTACTCTGTATATTGAAATATAGGTCTACAAAACAGCACTTATTTTCAAAGGAGTCAAAATACCTGTTAGATGCTATTGTGAATGGCAACCAAAACCCAGTGTGAACAGGCAAGTTTTTTTGTTTTTTTTTCTCCTGTTCTCTGTTCACAGCAGAGCGCCTGCGAGCCACATCGGTAGTCACATCAGCATTGATTATATTCAGAGCCGTGAAACCGGGCGACACGCAGAGCAAGCTTTTCAACAGGCCGCTGTAAAACGTTCTGAACTCTCCAGAGATTTAAGTGAGAAGAAAGAATGGAAACAATCGCATTTCAATTACACAGACCCTCGATGTGCGACACACTCCACGTGTGAAATCAAACCCGGAGCACGAACGCCAGCATTAGCGCTAAATAAAAGACGTAAACATGTTTGTTCAGAGTGGCCGTATGACTCACGGATCTGTATGCGGTTCTGCCAGCCGTTCCATTAACACTGACCCATAAAATAGCTAGACCATGAACTATGTATTTTCTGATGGGCATGGGAAGGTTATTCTTACACGCATTGAAAGATTAATGACAGTACACTGCATTTGTACGCCTAAAAGTTGAAAAAGAGAAAATCTGAGGGTAATGATGAATGGAGCCTGTGAGATTGCCACAGTATCAGCATTAGTGCACGATTATACACACATCAACAACCTCTTCACCTCCCATCACAACCCAATCCTCTCCATAATGGAGAGCTTTAAAAATGTATTTTAAAAGTGGATTTGCGCTTACATATTCATCTTCATTAAATATGTGTATTACTTTTTCCATTCTGCTTGAAGGGTTGCATGAGTAGGCCACCGTATCAAATATCTAAATCAATAAACACAACAAATACAAAAGAAGTATAGGCCTATGCCAGAAAAAAACACCTTCCTCTGTTCCACCATGGCTTTGCTAATACAACCTATTGCTTATGATTTTATTTAAGAGGCAAGTATGATACTGTGATGATACCTAACTCATTAGTAGTATTAACTGTAAATTGATCTGTTAAAAATGCTGTTTATATCCCTTTACTCGAGATCTTCAGTTCATTGTGTGTGTGTGTGTGTGTGTGTGTGTGTGTGTGTGTGTGTGTGTGTGTGTGTGTGTATGTATATATATAGATGTATATACACTCACCTAAAGGATTATTAGGATATCAATTTCTCATTAATGCAATTATCTAATCAACCAATCACATGGCAGTTGCTTCAATGCGTTTAGGGGTGTGGTCCTGGTCAAGACAATCTCCTGAATTCAATCTCGATTTCTGTTGAGACATTCAGATGGTAGAGTCAGAATTTGGCGTAAACAGAATGAGAACATGGATCCATCATGCCTTGTTACCACTGTGCAGGCTGGTGGTGGTGGTGGTGTAATGGTGTGGGGGATGTTTTCTTGGCACACTTTAGGCCCCTTAGTGCCAATTGGGCATCGTTTAAATGCCACGGCCTACCTGAGCATTGTATCTGACCATGTCCATCCCTTTATGACCACCATGTACCCATCCTCTGATGGCTCCAGCAGGATAATGCACCATGTCACAAAGCTCGAATCATTTCAAATTGGTTTCTTAAACATGACAATGAGTTCACTGTACTAAAATGGCCCCCACAGTCACCAGATCTCAACCCAATAGAGCAACTTTGGGATGTGGTGGAACGGGAGCTTCGTGCCCTGGATGTGCATCCCACAAATCTCCATCAACGGCAAGATGCTATCCTATCAATATGGGCCAACATTTCTATATATATATATATGTGTGTGTGTGTATATATATATATATATATATATATATATATATATATATATATATATATATATATATATATATATATATATATATATATATATATATGAATCGTCATTATAACCTAACAGGCTAAACTCACTAATTTCTTTGTGTTTTCAGCTGAAAAATACCATTCAAAAGTTTGAGTATGATTAGTTGTTTGTATTTTAAAAAAAATTTAACTTATGCAAAGGCTGTATTTACTTGCTCAATATATGGTAAAAACAGCCATATTGTGCACTATTATTACAACTGAATCAGAAATTCTAAAATGCTGATTTGCTGCTAAAAAAAAACATTTATTATTACTATCAATGTTGAAAACAGTTGTGTTGCTTAATATTTTGGGGAAACTGTGATGCGTTTTTCTTCATTATTCTTTGATGAATAGAAAGTTCAAAAGAACAACATAATAGATTATAAATATGTTTAAATATAATACATTTCTTTACTGTCACTTTTGATCAATTTAATGCAGAAAATCTTACACAATCATTTGCATTTAAATGCACTGAGTGAACAATATGATATTCAGATATATGCATTTTAATACAAGAAAAATGCATCCTTTGGATCTCTGCAAACAATTTTTTTAGTGACAAAGAACAAATATATTGTGAATAATCAATATATCACCTACAGCCCTATGCAGTATGTGATAAACTGAAAACAGTATACTGTAGACCAGTAAACAGTGAGTGCAACTCCTGAATTGCTTGTTAAAGAAAACAAAAGCTGAAAACAGAAATCTTCCTCAGCAGAACTGATTGAATCATCAGGTTCTCCATGTCAGATAAACAGCATCAGACATCAGAGAGCCATAATTTACTGATCAACAACACTTCAATTCATTTGGCTTCGCTGGAGCTAAATTGTGCTGTCGATGTGGTAAATAGTACATTCAAGTGGTTGGACAGAAATGTCAGGGACATTTAGATGAGAATTAGGTAGAGAACACAGCAGTGTCTCGCGTCATGTTGTGAATTATTTGGCCAATTCATTAGAGCTATTCTGGCCGCATCACATTTGTAAGAATAGTGCTCAGCAAGGGTGGGTGTGTGTGTGTGTATGTGTGGCGCTTCAGAGAGCTTCCTCTGCCTCTCGGTTTGAAGTCTGTCAGGCGTACTGCATACAAATAACACATCAGAAAATCTGAGGGAGCCCTAAAAAGTGTTAAAACCATCACAATAATCTAAGTGAGGCTTAAATGTGTGACAGAACATGGACAGACACATGAGGCTCCAGAAGTGAGTAAATAATGACCGTTTTGAATGCGTTCCGTCAAATAAAATCCGATGTAGCTTTCAAACTAACAGTTTATGTTTTTTTCCCCCTGCAACAGCTTGTAACCAGATTGTGTCTTTTTATCTGCACTAAAGCACAAATTATAAATGTTTAAGGGGCTCCAGAGCAGGTCAGTTTGATTAATAGAGCCAGTTGAGGTGACTGTGGGGTTCTAATGTAACAATCGGACAGTCAAGGCCATATTGAGCAGATGGTAATGAATCATGAGCTAGCATGGGCTAAAATGCAAAAAGATGGCTGTCGGGATAGAGAACATACTGTAGGGCTAGAATTTATTTCCCACAATTAGTTTGACACTTCCGTTTAAAGAAATGAAGACCAGTGTTCATAACGATAAGTTTGACCACATTATGACTTGCTGTAATATAATATTACATGTTGTTTAGGTCATTGGAAGGACATGCTGAGTGGATTATTTTCGCTAGGACTGGTGTGGCTGGGCAAATCATTTCAACCATAATCCGACAGTTGTATGAGTTCATACAGCCAAGGATGCACCAATGATTTCCCTCAGCGTCCCCCATTCTGAGCGAAAGAACATCAGTCAGCGCTCAGAACTGCACCCAGCAGATCACAAGGCACTCTTACCGTGCTGAAAGCTGACGCTCTTTGTCTATTATATATGTGTTGCCTCTGAAATACTTTACTTGAGCAATGAAGCCAAAAAAAGGACCTGATATACAAATGTATCAAACTAAGTGCCTGTCAGGAATCCATATTTATATATTCCTTCAATAAATGTGTGCTTTAAGTAAACCAAAAATATTACGCCGGGGAGGGAGCGGCGGCAATCGCTGTTACAAACCATTAATTTCCTGTGAACGTGGCCCGCAACACGCTCAGAGGAGTGGGGTGACCTTTTCCACGTTCAAGGTAAGTACAGATGAGAGATACAGACAAATGAGACACTGGAGAGAATGGAAAAGAGAGAGAGAGAGAGAGAGAGAGAGAGAGAGAGGAACATACTCAGTGTACTACAAACTTTCTTTCATAATTTCTAAACTTTCTAAAACACACACTACACTTTATCCTGGGTTAACATCTTTTTAACCCTGGGTTAAGCAACATTATTACTGTTTTTACTGTATTTTTGATCAAATAAAAGCAGCCTTAAGCATGAGTCTTCTTTCAGAAACCTTATTTATTCTATGAGTTAAGTGCGTTCACACCAAGAACAATAACTATAATGATATCTATTTTAGTGTCCACATGATATTGTTCTGTTTATTAAAGGGGTCATATAATGCCATTTTTGTACAAGCTAATATGATTCTTTAGGGTCTAAATTAAAAGTTTGTAATATACTTTAATTAAAAATTCTCATTAGTATTGTAAGAAAACACTAATTTTACCTGGTCAAAAACAGCTCTGTTTTCAGCACGCCGTTTCAGTGCATGTGTCTTTAAATGATAATGAGCTTTGCTCACCCCGCCCCTCTGTTCTGTGCATACACCGTTTGAAATAATAACACAATAACCATAACGCGTTGTTCATTATAAACGTGGGATTATGAATTATATTGAGAACGTCGTACATAGAAAACATGCTGTAATGTACCCTGAGTGTAAACCTTAGACGCATTCATCGTGAAGCATGCAGCAAGGTTTGCAAATTTGCAAAGATTAATATAAATATTAATATAAAGGTTAATAAAACATTACAGTCACTTCTTCTGGAGGTTCAGCAGGAACACGTTGGTACCGATCCGATTTTTCTCGTTTGTAAAGCTGTCTGGTGTGAAAGGATTCACAAACATGAAAGTGATCGTGGGGAATCCCGTGAGGGAATCCCCGCATCAATCCTTTGGGCATATCCCTTCAAAAACAAAATTCAGCCACTGCGTCTTCAACGGTTCGGATTTAGGAACATCAAAATGACGCTGTGTTCCTTATTACACCGAAGAACAGAACACCACAATCGCTTAGACGCCATTCTGCTCCCAGACAGCGCTCCAGTGAGGGTATCAACAATGACGCGCGGACTGTGATGACAGACAGCTCGCTCACGAGCGAGGGCGGGTCTGTGTTGAAACTGCTGTCACTCACCAATCGTGGGAGGGGCGTCGATTTTGTGACGTCACAAAATCGAACGGCTTGATTTCAGAGAGGGTCAAACATATAAGGAGATTTAAAAAAAAACACTGGATGGATTTTTATCATTTTATGATGGTTGTGTACAGGCACTGCCAACACACATTTCAGTACAATCAACTTGTAAAAGTGCATGTACTATTATATGACCCCTTTAATTATTATTGCTTGCTGCAATTTTGTTATCAGCCACTTTAAATGCTCCAGCTCTTTAAAGAAGGATGGATTCTGATTGGCTGTCAATGTATAATTTGTCGGCTGGAAAAAGTGTTTGAAAAAGGCTGTTCTGTTAGTGATTTCAACGATGGCTCACACTCAAATCTTTTTAATGAAATCTGAGAGCTTTCGGTCCCTCCATTGAAACTCTACGCAACTACCACTTTCAAGCCCCAGAAAGGTAGTAAAGACATCGTTAAAGTAATCCATGTGACTCCAGTGGTTTAACCTCAATTTTATGAAGCGACGTGAGTGCTGTGTTTGTGCAAAAAAAAAAAAAAAAACATTATTTACCACTTTATGTACAAATTATTCATCTCCAACGTGCATTCACAAGAGCACCACAACGCATGCAGGTTGTGTTGAGCCGAGATGTAGCTTTTTATATGATGCTGAAGGCTACACCTTACAAGCATTCCCATTCAATGTATTCATATAAAATATTCGAGGAGGCTTGAAGAACCACTAATGTCAACAACTAATCCTCTAGCTCCACCATACAGTATATGGCACTGTGAGTGTCTCTTCTCTGTTGGTCTTTACAGCTAAAGCGCGGCCTCGTATGAATGGAACGCACATTATAAGTAAGTTTTGGCGTTTCACTACTAAACTCGGTCAGATTGGCATCATTTATTGAAAATGGATATCAATAATAATGAAATGCTAAGTAAGTCCAAATAGATACTTTTGTAAATATACACACTTCTGGAGTAATGGAAAGCTCTTAAGGAATATTTATGACAAGTTCATACTATGCTTACCATCTCGCGTGACTGAACAGGTACGTGCTTCTTTTTCTCTCGTTTTGAATTTTGCTCTACTAATAATAGGCTATATTACTATTGCTAGAATAATTTATATAATAAAACTGTGATGGAATATAGATGTGTCATAACTTTATAATGATATATAGTTAATGATTAATGATGTTTTGACAGTACAACATGCAGTAAATAAATGTTTAAAATAAAACAAATAAAACAGACTTCGGGCGATGGTGGGAATCATCGATAGGTACAGTGTGCTGTTTTTCTGATGTTAAAATATTTATTTGATCTCATCTAAATATGCACATACATCTAGGCCTATAAGAAAGCTCTTTGTAGGTGTATTTCCCCCCAAACTGATTATCTATCTATCTATCTGTCTATCTATCTATCTATCAAGCTTTTATATAAAAACAGTGCTTTGTTTGATCGTTCAGCAATAAACATTGGCACAACCAATAGCATGAGCGTGGGGCAGGACTATATGATTGTTTAACCAAGTGTAATTCTGCAAAAAACAAAACAAAAAAAAACAAAACAAAAAAAAACCCACCTGCAGCATACTGCCATGTAAGAAGCGCATTTCATGTATGTTTGGCTATATCAAATGACTTCTGAAAGGCACTGCAATTACGGCATTGACTACATTCAGAGTCTGCCTTAATTGGGTCTGGGTGTATTGAGCGTCGTCCCCTTGCTCTCCCCTCTACTAGCGGTCGATGCCGCAGCTCACTGCCTTTGCCTCTCTAAATCCACACCTCAGCCTCATGGGTCACGCACAAGGCTGCTTTTCATCTAAGGGGCATAAGATAAAGACTCGGGAACACTGTAAAAACACACTTGCACTATCGTGTGTTAGTTGCTCTCCACTGTGTTTACTTGAGTCTCGTGTCTGTCCTTATGAACTGATGCTACAGTAGCTGTGTTTTCCAACTATCATGTGCTGTATCTGATCTGTCCAAAGCAGCATCAAGCTCTGGCATTTTAACACAAAGTCTTTGTGTTTTGTATACAGTGGGGAGAACAAGTATTTGATACACTGTCGATTTTGCAGGTTTTCCTACTTACAAAGCATGTAGAAGTCTGTAATTTTTATCATAGGTACTCTTCAACTGTGAGTGACGGAATCTAAAACAAAAATCCAGAAAATCACATTGTATGATTTTTAAGTAATTAATTTGCATTTTATTGCATGACATAAGTATTTGATACATCAGAAAAGCAGAACTTAATATTTGGTACAGAAACCTTTGTTTGCAATTACAGAGATCATACGTTTCCTATAGTTCTTGATCAGGTTTCTGGATTTTGGACCAGCAGGGATTTTGGCCCACTCCTCCATACGGACCTTCTCCAGATCCTTCAGGTTTCGGGGCTGTCGCTGGGCAATACGGACTTTCAGCTCTCTCCAAAGATTTTCTATTGGGTTCAGGTCTGGAGACTGGCTAGGCCACTCCAGGACCTTGAGATGCTTCTTACGGAGCAACTCTTTAGTTGCCCTGGCTGTGTGTTTCGGGTCGTTGTCATGCTGGAAGACCCAGCCACGACCCATCTTCAATGCTCTTACTGAGGGAAGGAGGTTGTTGGCCAAGATCTCGCGATACATGGCCCCATCCATCCTCCCCTCAATACGGTGCAGTCGTCCTGTCCCCTTTGCAGAAAAGCATCCCCAAAGAATGATGTTTCCACCTCCATGCTTCACGGTTGGGATGGTGTTCTTGGGGTTGTACTCATCCTTCTTCTTTCTCCAAACACGGCGAGTGGAGTTTAGACCAAAAAGCTCTATTTTTGTCTCATCAGACCACATGACCTTCTCCCATTCCTCCTCTGGATCATCCAGATGGTCATTGGCAAACTTCAGACGGGCCTGGACATGCGCTGGCTTGAGCAGGGTGACCTTGCGTGCGCTGCAGGATTTTAATCCATGCGTAGTGTGTTACTAATGGTTTTCTTTGAGACTGTGGTCCCAGCTCTCTTCAGGTCATTGACCAGGTCTTGCCGTGTAGTTCTGGGCTGATCCCTCACCTTCCTCATGATCATTGATGCCCCACGAGGTGAGATCTTGCATGGTGCCCCAGACCGAGGGAGATTGACCGTCATCTTGAACTTCTTCCATTTTCTAATAATTTCGCCAACAGTTGTTGCCTTCTCACCAAGCTGCTTGCCTATTGTCCTGTAGCCCATCCCAGCATCTGCAGGTCTACAGTTTTATCCCTGATGTCCTTACACAGCTCTCTGGTCTTGGCCATTGTGGAGAGGTTGGAGTCTGTTTGATTGAGTGTGTGGACAGGTGTCTTTTATTCAGGTAACGAGTTAAAACAGGTGCAGTTAATACAGGTAATGAGTGGAGAACAGGAGGGCTTCTTAAAGAAAAACTAACAGGTCTGTGAGAGCCGAAATTCTTACTGGTTTGTAGGTGATCAAATACTTATGTCATGTAATAAAATGCAAATTAATTATTTAAAAATCATAAAATGTGATTTTCTGGATTTTTGTTTTAGATTCCGCCACTCACAGTTGAAGTGTACTGTACCTATGATAAAAATTACAGACCTCTACATGCTTTGTAAGTAGGAAAACCTGCAAAATCGGCAGTGTATCAAATACTTGTTCTCCCCACTGTATATTAGGGATGCACGATATATTGGCCACCATATCGGTATCGACCAATATATGATCATTTTTAATGTTATCGGCCCAATAAGAAAAATTGACATATATTAAAGCCGATAAATAATGTACTATTTCCTTCAGCTGAGACACTTCAGATGCGCACTGTTCGCCATGATGGTTTTGAATTGCTTGAAATATGATTGGAATCACTTCAAAAAAAAAGGAAAATACAGTTAAGTAGAACAGCACCCGTCTGTCATATAGGCTACATAAAATTATGATGAGAACATCATTGTGTGCTTTCATGTGTGACATGGCTTTAATGCTGAGACTTTTGTTTTTGTAATCAGGCTCTCAGAAATTATTTAAAAAAACATTGATTTAGAAATATCGGCTTTCAAAGAATTATCGGTTATCGTTCATATGTTCATATCGGTGCATCCCTATTTTATATGTATATATATATATATATATATATATATATATATATATATATATATATATAATATATATATTTGTAGGGGAAGTGAGAAAGGGGACAGATTGGCTGATCGAGAGGAAATAATGCAAACTGCATTATTTTCAAAGGCTATTTTTGTTCTGAGTGAACACTTTCTCTAATGCTACACTAGGAAAAAAAAAACTGAAACAATTTTCACTCAGTAAATTTCACAAATAATTACAAAGTGGCAAGTAACATTGAATGAAATGTGAAATATTGCAGAAGAAAGAAAATATTTTCTTGTATAACTATTCTAATTATGTTTGTTTTATTTACCACTTATTTTTTTACAGTGGGGTTATAGGGGTTGTTTATTGAAAGATTTCTGTCAAATATCACTTTTTTTTTTTTACTCAACATGCTTTCCATTGTCCAGTTGTCTGGTCTGTTTTCCCTGTACTTAGAAACATTTCCATAAAACACACTAAAAGGGTTTACAAATTAAGATAATGGCAGACAATTTATATTTAAAGTAAAAGCAGACCCAGATGGAGATGCGAGTGACCATTTGGGAAAAGGAATGACAGATTCCTGTGGTAGTCCAGTGGAATAATTCATAGGATATTATTAAATGAATCTGGTGGCCGAATTATAAGTCAGTAGCATCTATTGCTGTTGTTATTGTTTTTTTTTTTTTTTTTTTTTTTTTTCACAATGCCAGAGCAAAATACAAAGAAAAAGCCAACAAGCCACAATACAGTGTATAATGCTGACCCAGAACACCTTAGAAACCACATAAACAACATGCTGATAACCACTCGAAACAACCCATGTTACTAGAATTGTGGTGGGTTTTGCATGCTCAAGCACTACTCATATTTTCTTGTGCAAATATCATGTAATCTGGACTTGTTGATGCAGTTTAAAGTTAACGTTTATCATTCACAGTATGCCGCCATTTTCGTGTGACATCATCACAGACCTAAATCTGAATGATGAAATAGTCTGTTTTCAAGTTCTGTTGCACTGCAGGTAAGAATTCTGACTTTTCTTATTGTAACGGAACACATTATTATGTTCAGTATGTGTATATGTGATGTTTGTTGCTTAAAGTCTGCTATTAACTGTGTTGTGAATGCTTTAGGCTATTAGCATTCTTTGGACCATTTTCATAAAGGTTGTCCCCGACCAAAATATTTCCTTGTTGACTGGTAGTCATTCATTTAAGCCAGCCATTAGTTGACTAATTGCAGTTTAATAATTAGTGTTTTCTGAGTCAGTGTCCAGTCTGCAGTGATGAAGTTGATGACACTAACTTGTCATCTTTGCTGTGTAATGGACGTGCCTATAGAGAGAAATGCATAACGTTAGCCTCATTGCATAATTGCCTAAGTTGCCTTTTTTTAAATATGACTTAGGCAATTATGCTATGAGGCTAACGATAAGCTAAATGTCATGCAGTCAAACCTTGTCACAGTCATGTTCAGTTTGTTTTGTTTTCATTCAGTCACATTGTTTCCTTTGTCTAGTTTCCCGCCACTTTTAAGTTGTCATGGTTACTGATATGATTACTCCTCTTAGTTCAGCTGTGTCTCCTTATTAACCTAGTTTGTACCCCTACTTAAGTTCCTTTGGTCCCTCAGTTCATAATAAATCTTATGTTCTTTTATAATCATCTTGGTCCTCTATGGATCTAAGCATTACAAACCTCTTATCATTGACTAACATTTGGTTGACTATTAGGGGACAGCTTTAATATTCAAATATTGACCTGCTTAACTTCACACAGCAGTATTTTTATGGTAGGTCTAAATTTGTTAACTTGGATGTTGTTAATTTTGCCTTGTAATGTGGATGTAGGTTTCTTTCTTTTCTTTTTTTTTTGGACAAAAAGTCAAGTCAGATTCCTATGAGCGTTTTTCACAATACACATTGTTTCAAAGCAGCTTTACAAAAAATCATCACGATGTGTCATGATTGTGTTAGTGTTATAATATATTAATTAACATCGTCCGATACCGATATGGTGGCCGATATACCATGCATTCCTATACTTATAGTATTTGAGTAATATGTCATTGATTAATTTGGTAATAAATAAATAAAAATACTAGTTATTAATTCGATATTGAGGATTATGAATTCAATATTAGATAAGGAAATTATTTTTGCAGTGCATTGATGTTTCATAGCTTTAGATCAGTTGCATATAAAATGACCACCCTTTGTTTCATCTGTTGTTTAAACCATCTAACAAATTGTATCATGAAAATCAGGGGAGTTAGCAAAGAAGCCTGATCTGATATTTTCATTTGTGGCATATATGAAGTTATATTCCTGCTGAATCCTGCAGTATGTAACATGGGCTCTGATTACACATTTAAATTGAACGCAATAAAACATAATTTTCATTTGGTACAAACAAGACCAGATAAATCAATTATACATGCATATCATGTCTCACATTCATGCAAGCAGCCTTGGCAGCCACTTGATAAACCCAGCTGAATATAGGAATTATGTGAATATTTGAAAGTCTTTGCTGTCCATGTGCTCGGTTAATACTGTTTAGTTGCAGATAGTTTCACATTCCTGTTTTAATTTGAACATCAAATTTTAAGCGCCTCTGCCCTTGAAAAACAAAATACAGCTCCCATAAAAATGGTCGATGGCACTCTCCACAAATGTAAGGCAAAAAATAGTGTTCAGTTCAGAACAAATTGTTCTTTGGCATTGAAATTGTGATTTTGGTCAGTGGGTCAAGGTTTAGCTTTGTGAAGTTAGTTCTTGCTATTAGATGCCAGTTCTAAAATGGGTCTTTCTTTTATTCAGAATTATCCCTATATTCTGACGAAATGAAATGTTTTCCAACAACATAAACTATCACTAATGTTTCATTATAATATGGTGGATGTTCTACCAGTGCTTTATTTTTTTTAGGGCTTAAAAAAATGTGAAATCTTTTAATTTATAAGAAATATAATCAATGGCCAATATATATTTAGAGTATTTATTAATCTTTGTCAATGTTAGTAATAATCTAAATGTTAGTTCACAGTGCATTAGCAAAACTTTGGATTAAAAAAATGCATTAGTAAATGTTGAAATGAACATTGACTAAGATGAATGAATGCTGTAGAAGTATTGCTGTTCATTGTTCGTGTTAACTAAAATAGTTACCTAATGTTAACAATAAGCGATTTCTGAGAAACACTGTTGAAAGTGGATCAGCCCGAGCAGCTCAACACTCTTGTGGCCAATCAGCAGTAGGGGGCGTGTCCACTCATGATGGAGGAGGAGGGAGATTTGAAGATTGACTGTAGAAAGAGAGATGGCTGAGAGACATTACAAAAGAGAAAAGCTCAGAGGAATATCACTGGGAAAAGAAGGGTTTTGATCAGACAAGAGCTTTAGGACCCGTGTTAATATTAGAAAAGTTTTCCAGCGTTGGAGAGGCCTAAAGCCCAATTTATACTTCTGCGTCGACCTTACGCCGTAGCTACGTCGTAGGCTGTGTGTAGCGCGCGTACCCTTCGGCGTACCCTGACGTGCACCTCTCCAAAAATGTAACAGCGCGTCAACTCTACGCGGACGCAAGCGCTGTGATTGGTCTGCAAGGACCGCTCCCTCAGGTTTCACATGCTCCTCTGCGCGCGTGAACGCGGACAACGACGCAGAAGTATAAATGAAAACCAACGTGTTGCCTACAGCGTAGAGGCTCCGGCGTAGGTCCGACGCAGAAGAATAAATTGGCCTTAAGTGTGAAGACCTGAAAACGGACGCTGAGGTTGAGTCGTTTCTGCTCCATGCGCGAGTAACATTGGTTTTGCTGTTTCATAGAATCAAGATATGCTGTTGTATAATGTTAGCTGTAGTAACAGGACAGTTTTGAATGTCATTATTTGTCTTGAGCTGCTGGCGACTAGAACCAACTCTTGCTTGTATGCTCTTGTGTACTGTATGTTAATGTTTTGTTCTTCATTGTCGATCGTTCGTCATCTTCACATTATTTTTCATGAAGCATTATTTTGCTTCGCTTTAGCTAAGAGACATCCACTCTTCCATTGCGTGTTCATGCATTTTGGGGGCCGAGCAATGAAGAGAGGTGCATGTGTTTTTGTTTGAGTTGATTTCAAATATCAACAACGTTTCTCAGTAATCACTTACTGCACCTTTAACTAAAATGTTTTGCTAGAACACAAATTGCAAGGTTGCAAATTTGCATTCCTCATTTAAAATGAACAGAAATAGCTCATTTGTGACCCTGGACCACAAAACCAGTCATATGGGTCAATTTTTTGAAAGTGTGATTTATACATCATGAAAGCTGAATAAATGAGCTTTCCATTGATGTATGGTTTGTTAGGATAGGACAATATTTGGATATCGAAACATTGAGAAAATCGCCTTTATTTTCGCGATTGTGCTGCATTCACTCACAAAAATAAATGTTTTATATATTTACGGTAGGAAATTTACAAAATATCTTTGTGGAACATGATCTGTACTTAATATCCTAATGATTTTTGGCATAAAAGAAAAATAGATAATTTTGACCCATACAATGTATTGTTGGCTATTGCCACAGCCGTGCGACTTGTGACTGGTTCTGTGATCCAGGGTCACATTTAATATTTAGTCATCTAAAGGTTGACCTCCTTTACCGGCCCTTTTCTCAAGCTCTATTTTGCTCCCTTTTCTTCGAAAGTTCCGTGCAGGTGCGTGAGGCTTCTGGTCCTGCTGGGAATAACTTGCCATTAGCTCATAAGGTCATGATAACAGGAATGCACTGGATACTGACTTCTACCTCAGTCAGTCCTTGACAGATCATCCAACACAGATTCCTGAACTCCAACACGCCTTCGTAATAGAACACAGTATTCAATCTCCGTGACCTTTCTGAAGTGTACAATAGGTGACTGTTTTTGTTGGTATTTCATTATTTATTTATTTTTTCGAGTACATCAGCATCTCAGAGCATGATTACAGGTTTATGGGTCTATCTATCTGGCTGTGATAGTGATAACTATGATAGAGGACACTTCATCTGCTCCAATGTGTAATTTTTTTTTTTTTACTCTTGTTCAGATAGATGGATGTGTTGTGGGTTGTTTGCAGTAGTCTATCTGCTTCTTTGCACAATAGGCGTGTGTTTTGACAGTACAGTATTTGTGCCAGGTGAATTTAATACATTGTGTTTACTGATTGTATTCATTTTGCTCCGTTCCTCCATCATTTTCAGCAACCTACAGGATTCATATCTCTGAGAACAGAGTTTCTGTGATTCTGGAGTAATACTTCAGGTGTGCGCAGGAATATTTCATGTTATTTAGAATGCTGTTGAACAATAGTAGCTATTGTTTTACCACAGACCTAAACCTACCCAACCGAAGCGTCACATATTGACGCTAAAGGGTGCTTTGAGCGTCAGATATTGACGCTTCCGAAAGCGTCAGTTACATGACGCCTAAACCTACCCATAACCGAAGCGTCACATATGGACGCTAAAGGGTGCTTTGAGCGTCAGATATTGAAGCATGGTTGAAAGTGACAAAAAGTGACGCCTTAGGTATGAGAATGTGTTGTGTTTTATCACAGGGTTTTGTGATATTCAGAACTGAATTGACAATGCCTTTTAAATTCCTGTTGAAATTGAATCAAGGAATTATAAAATTATAATTCAGATTTGAATGCGAGGAAGAATGTTTGAAAATTAGATTCAAATTGAATATAACTTTAAACAGGATTATTATAGCTAATTTAAACCAAAACCATTAAAAAAAAAAAAAAAACTTTTGTTTCTTGAAATAAAATGAACGTTACCTAAAATTTTATAAAATTATTTTATTGTAGCTAGATGTCAATTTCAATGTCAATTTCATATTTTAGTTTAGTTTAACTTGATGTACTAAAATAACTAAAACTGAAATACAAATAGAAAATTCTGGACATATTTTTAAAAACAAAAAGTAATGAAAAATGTAAAAAAGATACACAACAAAAAGTCTAAAATTTTAACTAAAATGAAAATGAAACCAGAAAAATATAAAAATAGTCAAAACAGATTTCAATAATAAGACAAACTAAAATAGTATCTCATTGATGCTAAAACTGGTTTTTAATAATACATTTAATTTTATAGACCATCATAGAAGAAAAGGGAACACTTTACATAACAAGGTCTCAACATTAGTAAAAAAAAAAAAAAAAATATATATATATATATATATATATATATATATATATATATATATATAAATAATTTCATAGGGCATTAACTATGTTAACTGATACATCCTTTGTGTGTGTGTGTATTTATAACTGTGTGTATATAAGCACGTTTAAATGAAGACTATTAATGCTGCAAGATTGTTCTTTATTAGTTCGTTAACTAGTGTTAACAAATTAAAATGTTACAGAAAACTTCATTTCCCAGAATTCCCCATTTTACTTAAATAATTCAATTTAACTTATATAATATTATATTTTAAAGTACAATCAGTATAATTTTTTATATTTTATTTTATTAAGATGTATTTTATACTTTTATTTTCAGATTATATCTTATTTATTTGTATGAAATTGCCCTGGAACATATTTTGCGGCACTGTATAACAAAAATGAAATCTGTTTTGACGGCTTTGTTAGTTTTGATGCTATTGAACATTTCGAGAAATGTGTCTCTGTCATGTTGCTTGCATATTATGAATGCATCATAAATTGAAAGGCAGCCAATTCTGAATTTCACCCAAACCTCTTGTCCTAAATTAGATTCAGATCACAGTCTGAACTAGAGTCAATCCAGCTGAAGCCGAAAGAACACGATGACAGTATTTACCTTATAACATATTCATGAGTCATAAATCACATCAGAGGAATAACGCTGTCTAAGTAAACTGCTTTAAATATCTAACTTTCCACCAAAAGTCACAAAGCATTAATATTCATGACAGAGGTTTGTTTGGGTAAAAGATGAAACAAAGTGTCCTCTCATAAAATGAAAATGAATTTTAAATGTATTAGCAGCAGCAGTCTTTCAGTCTTTCGGAAAACATTACAGTCAGTCTGCTGTCTGCCCCGGCACTCATAATCTTATCTCTTTTTATATTGCATCATATTACGCTGCAGCTTTTCCAACATAAATACATAACTGAATAAAGTAAAAGAACAGAAACACACTTCTAGGAAATGACTGCACGACTACAGCTGGTCTGAAAACACTTGCATTTCTATTTGGATCTGTGCATTTGACATGTTGCATAATGTTATCATGTAACAAACGTTATGTAATTTTTCAGAGATAAGATGCGACAAAGTTTTCCAATCGCTTGTTCAGAACGCTTTTCTGGATTTGTGCTGGTTAAGTGGTCCATTAAAAGCTGTTTCAGTAGAATGAGGGACTTTTAACATATGTTTACACTAGATTATAGAGCACAACATTACCACACCAAGATTTACGGCGTACACTTTTTTTTTTTTTTTTCCAAAGATTTAACAAATCCAGGCTTAAAGGAAGCTTGACAACTCAAAACTTCAGTCATTATATTTTCATTACTGTTTGGTTTCAAAGCAAAATGATGGGTTTGATAATTTCGCAGGTTTGAGATTGAACAGCAGACGAGAAAGCTGATGAGTACATGTTGAAGAAAGCTGTCAGGGGAAATGGTCTGTGGGGGTAATCAAATTGTCTTCAAAACCCATCAGAAATGATTAAACCACAGATCCAGTGAAATTCATTAGCCATGTTTATGCATTCCAAAAAACGATCTTCTCCAAACTATCAATTTAGATCAATATCAATATTTATATGTTTGCATTATTTATAGTAAGCCAATTATGTTCCACATCTTCCACTTGATTTGTGTTTGCTACCTCACCCAACCTCATCAGTTCATCACCAGAAGAACAGATACTGTAGGCAATTCTCTTAAATCTGCCTGTCTGAAATATGTCTCATTTTGTTCATTTGAGTTTGCATATGTCCTTACATTTATCTGAAATGATATGAGAGCACTTCTTGTGTTTGGAGGGTGATTAGTTGCATGGCATTTGCGGTAAAGGTGATGAATAAATCAATTTAATTATATATGTAAATTGTATATTAAAAAAAATATATATTTTTTTAAATTTATGTTGTTTTAATTTACATGCAGTAGTGCATTATCTGTTTATTTATTATTTATTGTGCATTGTGGTTAAGGGTGTAAATAAGTTGATTTATTGTTTATTATTATGCATTGTGGTTTATGTGATAAATACGTTTATTTATTGTTTTATATTACATGCAATTATGCATCATTTGTGGTTTAGGTGATTTATTTATTTATTATTTATTTATTTATTTAAGTTACATTCAAGTGATTTTGGTGACAAATAACTTTTGTTTATTTATTGTTTTAAATTACATGCACTTATGCGTCACTTGTGGTTTAGTTGATAAATAAATTTATTATTTATTTGTTTGTTTTACTGTTTTAATTTACATGCAAATATGCATAATTTGTTGTTTGTGATGAAGCATTATATATATTTATTTATCTATTTATTTAATGTTTGTTTGTTTAATTTGTTTGTTTTAAATTACATGCAATAATGTGTCATTTGTGGTTTAGTTGATTAATTATTATTATTATTATTATTTTTAATCCAATAATGCATCATTTGTGGTTTAGTTGAGAAATAATTTTATTAATTTATTTAAATTGCATGTAATTATGGATTATTTGTGGTTTAGGTTGTATGTATGTAATATGTATATGTTCGTTAGTTCGCTTGCTCGCAATTATGTGTCCTTCACAATAAGACCAGGAGTGTGTTTAAGAGATGACTTTTGATTTTATTTTTCTATTGAAAGTGAATGGTGAAGGTAAAAGCTTTGCTTCAGGTCAGAGTTAACAACCTTGATTACTTTTAGAAACAAAATGTAGGATTTCTGTCGGTATCTTCCTATGATGTGACGCTCTCTTACCACAGATTCTGAAGCACTTAGTACAGTCTGTTTCACTCTGGTAAATCACACTGCTAAGAGCTTTCACTGGGTCATTATGTTGAATCTACATAACAGACTGAAGGAAATCTAACAGACTGTGTCAAGGCCATTTTCATTCACAATAACTTTTGCATTCTGCACCACATCTGTTGTAACACCTGAAAAAGTGAGATACCGCTAATGTTTAGGTAATTACTGTCTTCCTCTTGTTTCTTTGTGTTTGAGTCTAATGCACTAAATCACTGCACCCCCACACAAGCTTTGCATTGTATCTATAGATCAGTGTGTACCTTTTGAGCGCTGAAATGGAGATTATTGATGAGATGACCAAACAGGTAGAAAAGAAGTTTTATTATCTTGACTACTGCTCTATTATGGGCACCCTCGGAGGGCAACATATGGTAGTATGTTTGCATGCAACTACTGCATATCATTCAAAAATGATATATGATGGTCATAAAATATGCATGCTTGTCCCAGACCTTTCAATGGCCCATTTCATCTATAAGAAATTGCACAATATCAATTATTTTGCACATTTATTTTGTTTCTCTAATGATCTGTGTGCTATAATGCACTGCAAGTCCCTTTAGATAAATGTAAATGCCATATGCATAATTGAAAATGTCTATATAAGCAAGGAAGGGCTTCTGTGTTCAAGGACACATTTTTGAAATTACACTGTGGTTCTTGTTTTATTGGTAACACTTTACAATAAGGTTATTTCTAACATTGGTTTAGCTGTTAACAGAATCAAGATTAGCTGTAGGAATGGGACAGTTTTGAGTATCATTGTTTGTCTGGAGCTGCTGGCGACTAGAACCAACTCTTGCTTGTATACTCTTGTGCACTGGATGTTCAGTTTTTGTTCTTCCTTGTCGTTTGTTCGTCATGTTCGCTTTATTTTTCACAAAGCATTATTTTGCTTTGCTTTAGCAATAGACATCCACTCTTCCATTGCATGTTTGTGCATTTTGGGGGCGGAGCAATGAATGGAGGGGTGTGTTTGTTTGGGTTGATTTCAAATATCAACAACGTTTCTCAGAAATCACTTACTGCTCCTTTAAAAGACATTAACTTAATTATTAACTTTTTGTACAGTGACTTCACCTAATCAGTCAACACAAAATCAAAATTGGCCCCTTTACAAAATGAATGCACATTCCTGATATGATTTTTCAGTGCATGCTATTTCAAAAGGGGATAAAAAGTCTACCTTCCTAATTGTGCATCAAAATATACTTGCTCTGCATCTATCCACATTGATTTCAAAATTCATTGGATATTCGTAAGGAACATGCGTTCAAATGATTAGTTCAGTTTTTGACTTTACGATGCTCCTGCTCTTTATTTTTACTAATCACTCAGTGGTGTGAGCTGCATGGTTTGTGATATTTGCCTGCAATTCAATCAAAAAATTGTAATCTGAATAAATAAACTTAGGCTCACATATACACTGCATACGATTGTTTTAAAATTCAGATTCTATTCTCTAAAATATTGCACTCTGAATAATAATAAAAAATATGCATGTGATCATCATTTTTGTTTTATTTCAGATTACAATATTTAATGATGAACCGTAGATGACACACATCATGGATCAGCTCAAGACTTTTACATTTCACCCAGATGGCCGGAGTAATTCATTAGAATCATGTATGAACATCTGCTCACATACACCCTGATAGTGGTGAGCTTTAGAGAACACTTAAAATTAGGGCTGTTGATTATGTTTATGATATGACTATAATTAATCGTGATTACATTTTAAAAATAGAGTACGAATTATTATGTATATTGTGTATTATGTTTTTTTTTTCTTTTAGACCGTTTTCCTCATAAGCTTTGCAAGTTAAATTTCATAATAAAAAAATTGTGAATTACTTTTCTTGAGGTTAATCTGTAAATTAATTACTACAGTTTGTTTAATTGAATATGCTTTTTCTGGAATCATTGCTGAATAAAATGGGTTGCGATAATGCGATTCTTTCATTTTGACTTTAAAGGTGCACTGTAATTTTTTTTTCTTTAAAATGAACGAAATGTAAATAACACAGTCAATCCTTCTTCCAAAACGTGTTCTTGTCTTACCCTGATTCTCTATAGTAAGCCTATTATAAGTGTTAATATTTTCGACCTGTCGGGATGGTTTTCGTTGGAGATTGCATACATGCGTCACTGTCTTGTCATATCTCGTCATGGCAGAGGTTAGTTGTCTCAATGAGTGAGAAAGCTTGACATGAAGCGCTAAATCTCCAACCCGTTTTAAAAAACCTGAACAGAAGAGAGTCTGCGGGAGAAAAGAGAACGCGACAGAGCTCGTAATAAAACCAGAATCAACATCGGCTTGGCTTTTTGGAGATGGTGAGAATTGAGGGATTTAAAATGTTGGTGTTTTTATTACTCAACAGGTGAGTATGGTGTTTTATTGAACAGACAAATTGCCATATGTAGCTGTCTTCATTGTAAAAAAGCATGCAGTTTTTCTTTTTTTCAAAGTTGCATAGTGTACCTTTAGTGCATTAAAAATGATTGATCTTAAAAGTTGGCAGCCTTATCATAATCCACAGAAAGCGAAGCATATCCAGCATTTTTATTCTACAATGAATGGGTGTTCATTCAACAAACAAACAGATTAATATGCATCTGAGCAGAATTTGCATTGCTATCGTGCTGTTTATTGTAAATGTTTGAACAGGAAGAGTCTCAAAACACTCAGTAAATATTGGGTCCATCGTTCCTGTTTATGCTTCTGTTTTGCAGTGTGACAGATACAATGTTTAACCTGTACATTTTTCAATACAACCACTGCTGTGACACATACTGAGTCATATCTTAACAACTCGCAGGGCTTGTGGTGGAAAGCTTCTCTGTGTTTTTCACCAAAGCATCCAATTACAGGCAGCGTTACTTTGACACGTAGGGTTACAGAAAGCCCAGGTGCAGATGTGTCCCATTACTTTTGAATGACACTTTTGTAGTCTCACTCTCATCCATGCTTGCCTTGAAATAACATTCCCGATCATTGCTGTGAACTTTCACGCATTGTTTTAAAACATACCAGAGGAAAATGAATTGCTTTTCAGTTAGCTCCTCAATGAATTTTAGTTCTGAAGTGTCACAGTAATGCTTTGCAACAGAATGGTAATTGATGGTCCTTGTGTTCCTCACATTCATATCGAAACCTTTGGTTAGCAGAGAGGGATTAGTTCTGGGTGAGAGGGTCTGGAGAGAGCAGTGATTACTGAAGAAACCTTGAAGAGATTGTTCACCCAAAAATGAAAATTCTGTCATAATTTACTCACTCTCAAGTTGTTCCAAACCTGTATGAGTTTCTTTCTTCTGCTGAACACAATAGAAGATATTTTGAAGAATGTTGGTAACCAGACAGATGAAGAAGCCATTGACTTCCATTGTCGTTGTTTTTTTTTTATTTAAATTCCTACTATGGAAGTCAATGGCATCAACTGTCTGGTTACCATTTTTTTTTTCTTTTTTTTTTCTTCTTTTGGGTTAAACAGAAGAAATAAACTCATACAGGTTTGGAACAAAATGAGGGTGAGTAAATGATGACTTCATTTTTGGGTGAACCATCCCTTAAACAAACGCTCCTCTCAAGATCACTGCATGCTTTTCATGTGTTGGTTACCTTATGATGTGAAACTAGATGGTGGATTGATTAGTATTGCTTGGTATCTCAATTAAAGGGGTCATGATACTACTTTAAAAGCTCATTGTTTGTTTATTGGGTGTAATAGAATATATGATAACATGCTTTAATGCTCAAAAATACATTCTTTTTCACATACTGTATTGCAGTACCTCCATTCCCTCTGTTCTAGTTCTACAAAGCCCCTCCTTCTGAAATGCTCTGATTGGCCATGCTGACCCAGTGTGTTGTGATTGGCTGATCAACTCAAGCGTGTGTTGAAAATGTAATGCCTCTTACCATAATCGCAAGCTTTCAAGGCTTCCTTCAGCTTCTAAAGCATTTGTAAACAGTTAATAATGTCATCGGTTTTGCCGTATCAGTTTGAGCCAGTGTGATGTGAGATTCTGAAAATGCTGATGATCATGCAGATCAGGGCCGGAGTGGGGCCAATTTTCAGCCCGGGAGTTTCAGGCCCAAGACCGGCCCACTTTTTCCATGGTGGAATTCCAAATTAGCACTTTTTCTAAATTGGATAAATGAAACAACAGTTTAGCTCTTACTATTGTGTAGTTTGTATTAATAACAAATAATGTAAAGGTTAAATAATAATTCACTTAGACTTTATAAGCAATTGCGACTTTATTTCACACAATCCTGACTTTATATCTCGCAATTCTGACTTTATAAGCAATTGCGACTTTATATCACGCAATTCTGGCTTTATATCTCTCATTCTGACTTTATAACACGCAATTGCGACTTTATTTCACGCAATTTTGACTTTATATCTCGCAATTCTGACTTTATAACATGCAATTGCGACTTTATATCACGCAATTCTGACTTTATATCTCGCAATTCTGAGAAATAAAGTCAGAATTGCGAGAATTAAACTCGCAATTGTGAGATAAAAAGTCGCAATTATCTTTTAAAATGTTTTATTCTGTGGCGGAAACAAAGCTTCCATACCTCCTAGCCTCTTCCTCCCTTCCATCCTCCCTGACGCGTTACGGTAGGGCCAGCCCAGCTATCGGTAGGCGCCGGCGGTGCCGCGGTAGCCTACCTGAGAAAACGTTTTGGAAAAGACGGACTATGGACCCATCCAACTCTATAGGAGGGGAGAACTCTCTCACATGGTACAACCCATGCAGAGGCTGCGCGCTGCGGTGTCAGAATACGAAACGTGTGTAGCCTATGTAAAGGCCCCGTTTACACGTACATGGTTATTTTGAAAAACGGAGACATTTCCCTTCGTTTGCGCCCTTCGTTTACACGCAAACAGAGGATTCGCCAATGAAACCGATTCTTTCTAAAAACTCCGGCCAGAGTGGAGATTTTGAAAATCTTCGTTTGCACGTTTGCATGTAAACAGAGAAAACCGGAGTTTTAGGTAGCGACGTCACAGAATGTGACTATTTTCGGGATTCTGATTGGCTAAGGTGGGCTTGAGCTTCTCGTTACACTGCCACCTACAGGTTTGGCATGCTCTTGACAGCATATACACAGGTTCGTGTGCACGATGTTATTTTTGAAAACGAAGAGGGGTGAAATGTCCGTTTATGAAAATAGCCACCTACGTGTAAACGTAGCCACGTGACATTGAAATGTGAAAAAAAAAAAAAAAAAAAAACATTTCCTCGACCGGCCCAAAAGCGAAGCGGCCCACCGGGAACTCTCCCGATTACCCACTCCGGGCCTGATGCAGATAGATACAGACTGGATACTTGGGTAGATGACATATCATGACATGATGTTGATAAATATAAAGACTTTAGCTTACACTTTCTATGAACGTATTAGGGAATGCTTTAGGTGCTGTAACTTGTGGTGACTCTTTCTTTTAAGCGTATCGTCATGTTTAATCACATTTTTGCCTTTACTATACTGTAAGTCATTTAAAATGGTCCTGTGGTGTGACAAATTATGTTTTTAAAAGCACAAGTATTGCAGTCTCTCAACTAATAAATAATAATAAATTAGTTTTAGATGAAGTACATGGTGTCACATTGCAGAACATTTCAACTTGCTTAAAGCATTTCATGCCAAATGCCAACTAACCATTCATAATGTACTGTAATGCCTTGCAGTGCACCTTATTATCAATTCGGTGTTCTCATAATTATAACCACAGCTATCATTGCTCTATTTAAATGTATAATGTTTTAAAATGCATACTAATGCATTGTACTCTTTAAAGGTGTAAACATGAATATCCAAGTGTATTTTTTTTATATGAAGTAGTATACATTTATTATAACTATATGGTTGCAGTAATATGTAACCCTGGACCACAAAACCAGTTACATGGGTAGATTTTTTTTAAATTGAGATTTACACATCATCTGAAAGTTATATAAGCTTTCCATTGATGTATTGTTTGTTAGGATAGGACAATATTTGGCCGAGATACAACTCATTTAAAATCTGGAATCTGAGGGTGCAAAAAAATCTAAACATTGAGAAAATCGCCTTTAAAGTTGTCCATTTATGTGGGCGATTGTGCTGCATTCACTCACAAAAATAAATGTTTTATATATTTACGGTAGGAAATCTTTAGGCTACTTAATATCCTAATGATTTTTGGCATAAAAGAAAAATAATATTTTTGACCCATAAAATGTATTGTTGGCTATTGCCACAAATATACCCGTGTGACTTGTGACTGCTTTTGTGATCCAAGGTCACATATATGAGGTCACATAAATTGACAAAAATAATATTTTGTTTATCTAAACAATGTCTAAACAAGATAAATGCTCTTTGCAAAAAAGACAATAAGACAAGACCAAACAATTGGGCAAGAAAAAGAAACAGTTTTCTAAAGTAAATTAATCTTGGATATTCAGATATTTTTACTGGAATACAAGGCAAATTACTGTTTAAAAAACAAAAAATTTTTGGTTGCAGTTTATCGCTATAGACCAATAGGCTTCATAATAAGTGCTGCCTTTATTTTTTAATCTGACTAAGTAGCATAATCGTTAATTAAATATTCCAAACACACTCTTAAGTGTGATCTCTGTAATTCTTCCTCATAGCGGTTTAACCGTGTTCAGACCCACCACAGACAGGAGAGGGATTATGCCACTTTGAAAGAGGCCTGTCGACTGAAAGCTGTAATTAAGTTCCAAACCTTCATTGATCTTCTTCTCTTTCTCTCCTCCTCCTCTTCAGTGCTAAATAAATAATGTAGCTCCACTGAGCTAGTATTAATTGGACTTCTCTTACGAGTCTGTGGGGCTCGGTTTGACCTTTGGAGGAATCTGTACGGATCAGTCCCATGGAGCTCGCTGAGATACACACCCCAGGCAATTAAGCGGGAAGAGGGTTTGACAGGGAGTCTGTGAGGGGTCCAGACAGACTTTTGTGCGGTTGGTCAGTAAGCACATTCGATATTCGATTCATAAATAGACTGCTATACTATGGCCAGGGTATAGGCACTGGTTTAACCTTCTGTAAAAATCTATTTAAAAAAATAATATGTGAATGCATTATGGTAATGAGAATGGAATTTGTCTTGAAAATGCCAAAGAAAAGCTTAACTTGTCTTTATTTGACATCATGGATTTCTCCAAAGCGGCTAGATGTATAAATGAACTAAATTAACAACTTTTTTACAACAAAAATGAACCATCACTGAACTCACTGGACACTATTTTCTTCTAGAAACAAACTTTGTTGCATTATTTTCCTGTTATCACTGTAAAGCTGATTTGAAATAATCTGTATTAGGAGGAGGAGGAGGAGGAGGAGGAGGAGGAGGAGGAAGGGAGGGTGTGGGGTGTGTGTGTGTGTGTGTGGGGGGGGGGGGTTGGGGATGAAATGTGACCTGAGCAAGTTTGGTGCTAGAAACCTTGACTGGACTTTGGGGAACAGAATGCTACAAAAGTATAGTATATATGTATAACTGTATCTGTTCCCTTTTAAATGGAAACTTGCACTTTGTCCTAGGACACTTTGGGGAATGCCTCCAGCGTGACCGTTGTCTGAAGAATGTCTAAATATATAGTCAATAGTTGTAGGAACTATGAAAAGGTTCCTCCGGTGCGTAAGCCCCTAATTGGCCGGCGAGCCAGAAAACAGAAATAAGCACAAATGTCAGGGCATGTTAAAACACCCCAAACCCCAGAGGGTTAAATGTGTGTGGGTGATTGGATGAATTCTCACAATTCTCAGTTATTATTATTATAAATAATATATTTAATGTTTTATGCAATATAAAATATTTTTATATTATTGAAGGTAATAAAATAAATAAAACAGGCTTTTCTGTTTCATATATATATGTGTGTGTGTGTGTGTGTGTGTGTGTGTGTGTGTGTGTGTGTGTGTGTGTGTGTGTGTGCGTGCGTGTGTATGAGACATGATTGAAAGGTCAAGGGACATGCTTATCTCCATATTGTGAGAATAACGAAGGTCCTAGCATGTATCCGGAACAGGAAGTGGCAACACGGAATGTTTTCTGTCATGCCGTTGTGTTGAACTGAAAGAGAAATATATGACAGTGGGCAGAGTGAAGGGCACCGCTGTCACACCCGCGCTCCGTTCATCACTGGCTGCTTAGAGATTAATGGAGGCATCTTAAATGACACTTTAAAGAGGTTATCCTCTGGCAGGTCCATCTTCCTTTGCTGTGAGTCACACACAGAACCGCTCTGTGGAGAAAGCAGTGGAGCGTCTCTCTGAGCCCTAATGCTGACTGGTGGTGTCAGTTATCTTTGGCTTTTTTGGGGGAGTTTTACTATCAGTGGGGTTTAGATTCCATGAGCACAGGGGTACTATCCCTGCTGCCTCACCGTTTAAGTCATTTTCGGGATTGTAGAAAATCCTGGATTTGATTTGTTACACTTCAGCTGACCACTATCTTTGTACCCTAGAGTGAGACACAAAATGAAGGGAGGAGTAAGAAATACATTCCCTGAAACTTATTTTATTAACTCAAACTCAAACTCAAACTTTGACATTTCATGGCCAAAAAAAAAATATATATATATATATAGAAATTGCATGAATAAAATGGAATCTTTTAAAAATAATAATTTTGTATTGTGACACTGTATTTTCAAGACAATTCCTATTCTCATTACTATAATGCATTCAAGCATTATTTTTAGTTTGATTAAACTCAAAGATACTTCAACAAGGCAAACTTATTATTGTTATTATTTTTAACAATCATTATAATATTTAATATTTCTATGTAATATTAAATATATATTTTATATTGTTATATATTATATTTTTATGCAAATACTCTTGATGATCCTAAAATCAAGACAGTTTCCTCCATTCCTAACATTCTCGTTAACATACGCATTCAAACATAATTTTTGATTATTAAATTAATTAAATATTATTATTTAAATATTATTAAAGATTTTCATTCATTTCTCATTACTATAATATATATTATTTATTATTATTACTATTAATAATATAGAATATTTTTCAGTGTTATAATACAATTAAATTTAGTCATTTTTATATACTTTTATATTTTATATATAAATATATGTATATATATATATTCATTATTTTAAGTACATTTTATATACTTATATACTATTTTTATGTCTTAAAATATGCTTTTCTTTATATTCTAATATAATCTCTTATTTATTCTTTTGATTTTGACGTGAACTTGAACATGTTTTTAACAGGTTTGTGAGATTTGCAAGTAATCATGAAGCAACAGAAAAGTATTTCTAATTATATATAATAAAGTATTAAATATGCCCCTTTAATGTTTTTGTTTGTTTGTTTTGCATTTGTCTTGTGATATTGCTATCAGTGAAAGATATTAGAAAAAGCTGATTAACAGAGGCTGTATGGTTGTATTTTATAACATTCCATTCATTTAATGCTTGCAATTTAATCAGTTCACTGCATAGTAACATTTACGCATTTAGACTTTATGAGTGTTTATATGTAACACACACTCTCTTCGTCTTTTTTATATGACTGTATCACACAATAAGTATACTGACTTGAAAACTTCAATTACTTTTGGAACAGTCACAATTAGTACATCTCTCTGGACATTAAACATTTTTGAATTTGCATTGTTGAGCTGCTTCTGAGACGGATATTCAGATATTATTTAGATTTGACACTTGACATTACACTCACATTTTCACTCAGCCATTTGCCTGCTATAAGAGGCTTAGTACAGATTGCAATGTCTCCATGTAAACACAAATGCGGCTTTCTTCGTGTCTCTGCCTGTTGTTCTTAGATGTAATCATAAAAATCCTTAAGCAATCCCCGGTGACCTCACATCAACGTCTTATGTAAAGCTGGGGAAAGAATAGCAAGCCTCTCTTAGCTTTCTGACCCCAACATCATTTTCATAGTATTCAAATTGGTTTTAGCATGTACGAATTTCACTTTTGTCTAATTTTCACTAAGTGTCCTGATGTAATCTAAACATCCGCTTAACACCCCGATTACTCTATATTTTCATATATGCTTTGTATTTCATGCTAAGAAGCTTTAGTGTTGAAAAATGAAGCCGGAAAACAACTGAGTTGTATAACATGTCGGAAGTACAGTGCGTGTGTAAATATGATCTTTCGCATTGTTCTTTTAAAAAAACAACAACTCACATTTGGCATGAAAGGATAAACAGGGCCGCTTATTCGAAAGGTGATTTACTGTAAATAGGGTTTTCATGATTTGGAGAATTAAAGAACACTTAAAAGTGAAATTCTTACATGTTAGAACCCATTTTAACTCTATGAAAATGATGTTGGGGGTCAGAGAAGCTTGCTATTCTCAGTTATGGGGAATAAAATCAGCTAAATTATGCTTATACCTAGATAAACAAGCCCTGCATGTTTGCGCATCAGTCTTTTCTGTTTTTTTCGGTGTGGTGATGTGGAAAAGTATTGATTTTACAGGCCTATGGCTGGCTGTGACCTTTTTTGTGTCGTCATATAAACCATTTAAGCAAACACTGAAATTGATGAATGTGTGTGTGTGTGTGTGTGTGTGTGTGTGTTTGACTGCAGTGCTATGGTGTTGTGGGTAATTGCCAGAGCATTGCTATGAGGTTGGTAGCTATAAGGTGTTAAGATTTTTTCTAATGCATTTTTTAAATGTTTCACTGTTCCACAAATAATATTTTTTTTGCATACATTTACACAATTGGCTCCTTTAAGAGGCAGACAGAAATATGTTTATTTCAAGCAAGTGATTGAGCTTTATAGAACTGAACTCATCTGCAGTCTCTGAAATGTTCCTTCACTCATTCAGGCCTGTCCAAAGAAAACCGGAGCTCGTTTTCTTGTCATGTGTCACTGTGTGTCCAGCAATGAGCAGTGGAGAAAAGAACTTTAAACAGAATTATCTGAGAGCCGGTCAGACACAAGATTGTAGCCGAAGGAAAGCCAGAAAAAAAAAAAAGAACACTTTTTCCAGTGCCAATGAGGAGGAAAGTTCACTGATGTCTTTGGATTGTTTTGCTGCCTCTGGCACTGGATGACGTGAATGTGTGCATGGCATTGTGAAATCAGACGAATACAAAGCCAATTTAGAGCATTAGGTTTGTCATGGGTCACCCAGCAGGACAATGACATCAAAGAATTTAAAAACACAAACGTGCATTTCAAGACATAGTTAGATACTTTGCGGGGCGCAATGAATAAATATCTAAATAAATATAAATATTAAAATAGCAGATTTGATGGCACCTTTCCAATTTCTTCATGGACCATTGGAAGTGTTTGATGTGGATTGGAGTGTTTGAAGTGTGAATAGGTCTCACAAATAAAAACAATGGAACTTATTCCTCTAATGCTAAAAAAAAAAAAAAAGAGAGACAAAAGTGTATCATATTCGTAAGACATTAATCACAATGAATGGAACTGTGTGTACTTGTCCTTTACCTAGACCAACAGCAACTCCAAGGAACTCTATCCATGGGAAAATACTACATAAATTAAGAAATATTGGTAGAGCATAATCACTTTCCCGCCGGAACACCCCCTCAGCGGGAATGAGTAACAAAACATCCTGCAACATGACTGGATTTAATTGATGAAACTGCGAAAACGGGAGTAAAACAAACGATTATCTTAAATTAGGCATTTGGACTCAACAGTGATCCTTACAACTTACCAAAGAACCAGTGGTCCATGGAAATACATTAAGTTAAAACTGTGAGTGCTTTATCTGCTAGACAACTCTATAAATGCAATATAGGTTGATCTAAATCAGGATGATCACTTATATCATTGTTATATCATCATATCGCCCAGCCCTAAAACTTGTTAAAGCACTATACACTCACCTGCCACTTTATCAGGTCCACCTGTTCAACTGGTCAACTTGGCAGCAACTCAGTGCACTTAGGCATGTAGACATGGGCTGCACCCGAAAAACTAAAAATGCATTCCAAGGTAGGACGGCATCAAGGCATGTCCGAATCCAATGTTAGCTTCACTTCCTGTCTCCTGAGATACATTCATCTGATCCATTTGTGAAGGCAGCATATGTGTCCTTCGCTGCCCTAGATATCCCACAATCCAGTGCGTTCCATTCAGCTAGAAAAAGAAAGATGGCATCTGAAAGTTCTGGTTGCTGGTCAGTTTGTGTGTACATGTATGTTTTTGACAAACGTTTTCCACTTTTGGTGTAATTTCTAGCAAGAAATTGTTATAATTAAATATTTATTTAGTTCTCACCAAAGCTCTCTTTATTTTGATGTACATCATTAAACTGTTACACTGCCTCAGAAGTCTATCCAAAATCCCTTTTGTGAGGTACCCTCATGTGCAAACGCTGCCTGCAAAGTCACTGCCTATAAGCAGACGGGCTAATAGCAGAAGACACACCAGTGCCACTCCATTCAGATTAGAACAGGAAACTGAGGCTACAATTGACACGGGCTCACCAACATTGGACAATTGAACAGTGTTGGGGAGTAGTTAACTACAAGTAGCGACGCTACTAACTTAACTACATTTTTCAGTAGCTTGGCAGTAGCTCAGTTGCTTTTTAAACAGTGTAGCTTTTCCAGTAGCTAACTACTTTTTGCAACAAGTAGCGGTGTAGCACGAGCAAAAGCTACATTGCGTTTTGTCGAGCCTGCGCAAATCAGCGCGATGCAAGGATATTCTTCTTCTTCTTGTTAGATTACAAACTAATTTTTTGCCATTACCGCCACCTGTTGTTTAATCACACATCTTGCGGCTAACGGTTCACTGACGTACAGAAGTGGGTTGACACACCCATATTATCCATGATGGAGCAAGACGTGGCGGCAGATTTAGAGGATGGAGAAACAACTAATGTTAATTACCCATGGCCTTATTTGTCCAAGTTCATGTCTCTCAAAGAAATGACAAGTAAAGGTTACACTTTTGTGAGTTCAGGTGTTTTTTTTACACCTGCCAGTGCCGCATGTGAGCGGTTGTTTAGTGTTGGAAAGGACATTTTCCTGCCAAAACGCAACCGTCTTTCCGACAGTCATTTTGAGAAACTTCTCTTGTGTCGAATTAACAGGTCAGGCACTTCGGCTTCAGTTTAGTTAAGAGAACAAAATTGAGTTGCCTATACATTTTGTTATTGCCTGCTCTTATTAGAAGGACACTGCACCTCAATTCTCGACTGATGGTGTGAAACCATTCCTGTTTTGCTTGAGTGGTATAACAATAACAGTGACTAAATATGCCAGTTCAACTAAAATACTTAACATTTTCCAAGCGTTCTTACTCTTCAGTTGAGGCTTTTGTAACATTACAAATTATAACATTTTGACCCTTTGGAGGTTAATGTTTTGGATGAGGTATCAGTCTACTGCAACTACACCAGATAGTTCTTTCCCTGCCAGTGCCACATGTGAGCGGTTGTTCAATGTATTTTCTTGCCAAAATGCAACCATCTCACAATCGGTATTTTTGAGAAAATGTTCTACATGCAATTTACGTTGGATGTATATTTTGTTCTTGCAATGTTGTATTTGTTGCAATTTTGCACTTTTGACAAACAGTCTGAGATATTTGAGTGTTGTGTGTAATAAAACAATACTCTTTGAAATCATAATTGTATTGCATTGTTCTAAACACTAAATATTTTACTTAAAACATTCCTCAGACACTTATTCAGTTATTTATAATATACGGTGTTCAAAAAAATCTAAAGAAGTTTCAATGCAGCTAGCTACTTTTTGATAGCAACTTGTAGTGTAGCTAACTACTTTTCCAAAAGGGTAGCTTGACTGTAGTTTAACTACTTTAACTTACGAGTAGCTTGTAGCTTGTCAAACTACAGTTTCAGAGTATAGCTTCCCCAACACTGCAATTGAAGATTGGAAAAAGGTTGCCTGGTTTGATGAGTCTCAATTTCTGCTGTGACATTCAGATGTAAGGGTCAGAATTGGGCATAAACAACATGAAATCCATCCTGCCTTGCCTCCTGTATCAACGGTTCAGGCTGCTGGTGGTGTAATGGCGTGTGGGATATTTTCTCGGCACACTTTGGGCCCTTTAGCACCAATTGAGCATCATTTAAACACCACAGTCTACCTGAGTATTGTTGCTGACCCTGTCCATCCCTTTATGACCGCAGTGAACCCATCTTCTGATGGATACTTCCAGCAGCATAATGCGGCTTATCACAAAGCTCAAATAATCTCAAACTGGTGTGGTGATGTGGTGAACTGGGAGATTCGCATCATGGATGTGCAGTCGATAAATCTGCTGCAACTGTGATGCTATCATGACAGTATGAACCAAAATCTGAGGAATGTTTCCAACTCCTTGGATTTATAAAAAAGAAATTATAATAAAGTGGCCAGGGTATGAGATATTATGACTTTCTGACTTTCTGTAAAGCTGCTTGGAAATGACGTGTATTGTGAAACGCTAATAGATTTGATTCAAGATGGGATAAAAAGTCAATGGATATTCTGGTTATTTTAATAAATGTTGTAGAAACTTTTAAAGATATCTGGTTAACTGGCAGCTGTAGACAATGCAGAGTTCTGCGCTGTACACAATCTATTTTTTTTAACTCATTTGTCCTCCTCCTATCTATTTATCTATATAAACTTGCTTTGTAAGGAAAACTACTCGGTTACTATCGTAACCTCAGTTCCCTGAGATAGGGAACGAGTATTGCGTAGCTATACGCAGTGGGGGGAAACTCCTTTTCCTCGATTTACTGAAGCTTTTATTTAAAACACATTTGCAGCTGCACAGCTAGCACATTGAGCGTGGCTCGCTCATAGGCTGTGCTGCAGCAACTGCTTAAACCAATGGCGCGGG
This sequence comes from Scardinius erythrophthalmus, assembly GCF_964197995.2. Lineage (NCBI taxonomy): Eukaryota > Metazoa > Chordata > Actinopteri > Cypriniformes > Leuciscidae > Scardinius > Scardinius erythrophthalmus. Next base: position 7,786,707 of record NC_138225.1, on the reverse strand, counting down.
CGCCTCAGACAGGCCACCAATGAACAACATTGTACGTCAGAGCTCCCAAAGGGGGCGTGGCCTTAGTCTATATCAGAGCCCCGCATTCGCCATTATAGCAGGTTCCACGGCTGAAGCGACAACTCACCAGGTTACTATAGTGCGGCCGGCTACGCAATACTATTTCCCTATCTCAGGGAACTGAGGTTACGATAGTAACCGAGTAGTTCCCTTTCGAACGGTCACTTCGTATTGCGTAGCTATACGCAGTGGGGACGCCATGCAAAACGCCGCACCAACAGTAACTGGTTGCCACTGAACTCAGGACCCCTGAGCTCAAACAAGTCCGAACCATTATAAAATATATTTATATATATAGACCAGACACCGTCGGGCCTTATAAAATATATATGTCAGTATCAATACCAACCCAATATACTAATGAACCCGGACACCGTCGGGGCTATTTAGTAATTAGAAATTAACCAGCAAGCGGGTTTTATATATATATGTGAATGATTATGCACAGTACACTGTAGAGAAGACCGGGCACTGCCGGGTCTTCATCATACTGAAAGCACCTTCGCATGCAGAGAAGGAACTTCCATATTATAGAATTTCATAAATGTGGAAGGCGAGGACCAGCCGGCCGCATCACAAATATCCTGAATAGGAAAACCAGATGACCAAGCCCACGATGAAGCCATGCCTCTAGTCGAATGGGCTTTAATACCTATGGGGCAAACCTGACCCATTGAAGTATAAGCCATAGATATAGCATCCACAATCCATCTAGACAGCCTTTGCTTGGTGACTGGATCGCCTTTGGATCGGCCACCAAAGCAGACAAATAGCTGTTCTGACTGCCTGAAAGACGCAGAACGCTCCAGATAAATTCTCAGTGCCCTGACAGGACACAGAAGATTCACCTCCCCATCTTCGGCAGAGGGGGGAAGGGCTAATAACGTAATGACCTGTGCTTTAAACGGAGTTGAAAGCACTTTAGGCACATAACCATGCCTGGGTTTGAGGACGACCTTAGAGTCACCTGGGCCAAACTCCAAACATGAAGGGCTCACAGAGAGCGCCTGCAGATCCCCTACTCGCTTGATAGATGCCAGTGCCAGCAGGAGAGCAGTCTTTAGCGAGAGAGGTTTCAAATCAACCGACTGTAGCGGTTCAAATGGTGGGCCCTTTAAGGCCCCTAAGACCCTGGAGAGGTCCCATAGGGGCACAGAAGGGGGCCTGGAGGGGTTAATCCTCCTAGCACCCTTCAAAAACCGCACCACCAAATCATCCCTTCCTATCGACTGGCCAGCTATCGGGGCATGATGTGCTGCAATAGCTGCCACATACACTTTGAGCGTGGACGGGGAGCGGCCCGCATCCAACAGCTCCTGCAGGAAGGATAATATTGTATCTACCTCACATGACTCTGGGTCCAGACAGTTTTTCGAGCACCAGCTGGAAAACACTGACCATTTCAAAGCATATAGGCGCCTAGTAGACGGGGCCCTAGCTTCGGAGATAGTGTTTAGGACCTTCCTTGGAAGGTCCCCGGGTACCCGTTTAGGGGCCACACATGGAGGGCCCATAAATCGGGACGCGGATGCCATATCGTTCCTTTCGCCTGGGAGAGAAGGTCTTTCCTCGTCGGAACAGGCCAAGGGACTGTGTCTGATAACTGAATCAGCTCCGGAAACCACGGTCTGGATCTCCAGAGAGGGGCAACCAGCAGGACTGGGCACCCGCTCTCCCTGACCCTCTTTATGACTTGTGGAATCATCGAGACAGGGGGAAAAGCATATAGGGGGCGATTGGGCCAACGATGGGTCAACGCATCCCTGCTCTTCGAGAAGAACATCTTGCAATGAGTGTTGGATCTCGAGGCAAAAAGGTCTATTTCGGCCTCTCCGAACACACTCCATATCAGACGAACCGTCTGAGGGTTTAGGGACCACTCGCCTGGGGGAGTGTTGCCCCGTGAGAGCATATCCGCGCCCAGATTCTGAACGCCCGGGATATGCATTGCTCTCAAAGAGCGCAGATTGCTCTGTGCCCATATAAGGAGTTCTCTCGCTAGGGCATACAGGCTGCCTGACCTGATGCCGCCCTGGCGATTTATATAGGCCACCACTGACATGTTGTCCGTGCGGACCAGGACATGGTGGCCTTTTAGGTTTGTTAGTAATGCTTTCAGGGCCAAACCAACCGCTTTCATTTCCAGACAGTTGATGTGTAAGCTCTGCTCCGTGCTCGACCAGAGGCCGGAGACATTAACCTAGGTTGGATGCATCTGTAAACACTACTTTCCTTCTGGAAACTACTCCCATGGTCACACCCTTGATGTACCAGTCCTGAGCTCGCCAGGGAATCAGGGCTCTTATACAACCGTGATTCACCATGATGCGCAGGCTGCCAGACTGCCATGCATAGGTTGGCACACGGCGTTTCAGCCAGTGTTGCAGCGGGCGCATGCACAGTAATCCCATACAGAGTACTGGTGATGCTGCTGCCATGAGGCCGAGAAGTTTCTGAAATTTTTTCAGGGGTGCGCGCTCTCGCGCTCTGAACGAGGCTGCTAGCGTCTGCACTGCGAGCGCGCGCTCTCGTGTGAGCCGCGCTGTCATCTCCACTGAGTCTAAAACTGTGCCCAGAAAAACTACAGTCTGGCTGGGTGTCAGTTTGCTTTTGGCAACATTGATTGTGAGACCCAGGCATTTCAAATGGCCGAGAATCAAATCTCTGTGAGCTACCAGCTCTGCTCTCGATTGTGCTAGCACCAGCCAGTCGTCGAGATAATTCAGCACGCGCACTCCCTGATGTCTCAGGGGAGAGAGCGCTGCCTCCATACACTTCGTGAATGTACGGGGTGCCAGGGACAGGCCGAAGGGCAGGACCGTGTACTGATAGGCTTGACCCTCGAAGGCGAATCTCAAAAATGGCCTGTGACGAGGGTTTATCTGAATATGAAAGTACGCGTCTTTTAGATCCATTGTTACAAACCAGTCTCCCGGGCGAATTTGCGCTAGGATGTGTTTGATAGTTAACCTGTTAACCGTTGCCAGAGCGCGGGCGCACTGAAGCGGTTTTTTTTATAAATAGTTCAAAGTTACTATCAGATTTAATGTTATACCTTGACAAACTATACATCATTACAAAGATATAAGACTCAAGTTTCAGAATTTGACCACTATTGTATTCTGAGAAACTTATAGCGACAGTTATTTCTTAATTTGTGTCAGGAGTTATGAAATGAAAAAATGAGTCGATACCTTTGATATGAATTATGCGCGTCAGCCGCTTTCATTCATAAAAAAACTCCCGTGCCGTCGTCATGACAGCGATACACAAAACAACGTCCTTCCGGGCTTTTAGCTAAAAAATGTGCAGATTTGGAGAAATATTGATATATTCTCATAGGTTTACATCAGATTTCTATAGACAGGAATAATATTTATTGAATTTATACCCAAATGCGTCGATGTAATCATTATGAGCGTTTGTATACTCTGTTAATGCGTTTTCAATTCATACCAATAGCATGAGGGCGCCCTCGCCGCCCTGTGCACAGTATTAGAACATGAAGAAGTGCCATAATCATGTGACAATCCAGGAAGCCTCGAACACACACACAGCTAACAACAGATCGCGCTGTAATGGAGAAACAGTCGTTTTGAAGACAATAAACATGTTTGCTATGATATTTGAGTTACCTGTGTTTTTCAATCCATGCCAGGTATTTCCATAATAATAGATTATATTTATAATGTAATGCTAATCTATATAGACTATCATTGTGCAGAACAGTATACAATAGTATATTTTCTGTCTGATTTTTTTATCTGAAGCCAAATTAGATCACAGAAAATTATTTAAAATACTCGATTTGCTTTATAAAGTAAGTTTATAAGCACAAACATGGTTTTAATCTCATAAATTGTCGTGTATTGATGGTGTGCTAAGCTAACATGCTAGCTAGCCCTAGGTGCACCTGCCACCTAGAAGTTATATTTTTATTATTTTTTGAACGCTTACTGAAATGTTTCTTTATTCAAGAAATGCATTTAAAACAGTTTAGAATGTAAGGGTGAACTTTGAGAAAATAAATTAGTGACTGAAACCATATGAATAGCATGTGAATAGCCAGTCGTTAGTAACTAATGCAGACAAAAGAAATGCATATTTAGAGCCATAACCAGGCTGGAGAGGTGTGAATGTGTTCAGGGGGAGACTGAGACTGAATGGGGCTCGTTTGCACCACAAAACAATAAAGACAATATACTGCATAGATGGTAAGAAGATGACACTAAATATCAGTAGCATTTTAGCATCAAATCAAAATAAAGTCACATGACATGGTCTTGAAAAACATTTCACTAAATACAGAGTTTTGGACTTATTATCTTAAGATTTTAAACATAAAATGTTTAGACATGTGGCATTAGCTGTAGTGCATTTCTAGACTGCTCCAGGGCCAACTTCAATTTTATTTTCATGAGGATGTTTCATAAAAAATAATTTCTAATAACTTTACAAAACTTTGAAGCTATTTATAACAATTTTTGTCATTATGACAATAATTAATTCTACATTACAATAAACTGCCAGGTGTCAGCTTTCAAATGAGATCATACTTGTGCTTTTAGTACAAAGGGTTCATGAACTGTATCTGTTTCAGTTTGGGTATGTCATTTCTTGGGATTTTTCAAAAGTGGGGTTGCAGCTTAACAGGTTAACATTTTGAACGGCCGTCTCATGAGAGCTTTGTTCAAATGTCTCAAATCTAGTATGGGTCTGAGACCGCCGTCTTTTTTCGGAATTAGAAAATAACGGCTGTAAAACCCTGAATATGTTTGCGCTGGAGGGATTAATTCTATCGCCCCTTTTGCTAACAAATTCTGTACTTCGGCGCGAAGCACGTGACCCACGCTGCTTCTCACTGAAGACTCGACTACCGCCTGAAATTTTGGGGGTCTGCGAGCGAATTGGAGCGAGTAACCTCGCTTTATAATGTTTATGACCCAACTCGACACACCGGGGATGGCTTGCCAGGCCTGCACCCGTGTGGCTAGGGATTGAACCACTGAATGGGATGAGTCGCCTACACTGTGGGGACTCACTACCTTTACATTGTGATTTGTGCACATATCGAGTGTTTGAGTGACTGTACCAACTTTTGCTTGTGGGGAAGTCATTCTTACAACATGGAGGGGGCCACCTAGTGTAGGGGGACCGTGAAACCATGGGTTGTGTTTGTGAAACATGCTCTTTTTGTGCTTTATTTGGGTCGCCGTGAAAACGCGTTTGTTTGTAGAGGCGCGCTCACTGCTGCGGGCCTGTTTACAATAATAAAATCCCCAGCCGCCTGAACTAAACAGGGAGCTGTGGGAAGTATAGCGGGTCTTTTTGAGGGTGGTCCGGCTAGTGCGAGACACGAGCCCTCTCGCTTCATCCTTGCTAGGATGACTTCGGCGGAACCGGTTCACTCACACCGCTGGGCCGCGGGCCTTGGCGCCGGGGCATCGGGTAGCGCTTTGTCGGTCTCGGCTGGCGGAAGGTATCAGCCGCAGGGCGGGGCTGAGATACCTGCTTTGCCGGTCTGACCGGGTGCGGCGAAGAGGCTGGCTTGGTCTTGGACGCCGAGCTAGAGCGTTTCGGCAGGAAGTGTCGCATTGCCTGGGACGCCTTCTGTGCCTCGGTGAATCTCTCCGAAAACCCTTTGACCGCCGGGCCGAAGAGGCCGGAGCTGGACACGGGGGCGTCGAGGAAACGTGTCTTGTCCGTCTCCCTGATCTCCGTCAGATTCAGCCAAAGGTGGCGCTCTAGCACTACCAAGCTAGCCATACTCTTACCTATGGCCTGTGCTGTAGCCTTCGTAGCACGCAAGGCTAGGTCCGTAGCGCTCCTCAGATTGCTGAAGGCTTCCGGATCCGGGCCAGTCTCGTCCATGGACTGGAGGAGCTTGGCCTGGTAAACTTGAAGCACGGCCATGGTGTGTAGAGCTGATGCAGCCTGGCCAGAGGTGGAATACGCGCGTCCGGCGAGGGCTGATGTAGCTCTACACGGCTTGTTGGGGTGGGTAGCTCTAGCTCGCCAGCTAGCCGCCGTGTTCGGGCACAAATGAGCTGCCACAGCCTCCTCAAGGGGCGGCAAAGACTCATAGCCCTTTTCCGCTGCACCGTCCACTGAAGAGAGTGTCGCGGAAACCGATGAACCCACCCGTGCTGAGTAGGGTGCTCGCCACGCCTTAGTCAGCTCCTCGTGGACCTCGGGAAAAAATGGCGCTGGTTTGTGACGTGGGGCCTGTTGGCGCCCCGAGAGAAACCAGCCATCCAGCCGACTACGGGGCGGCTCCTCGGGCGAGGCCCACTCGAGGTCGAGGTCCGTGACAGCCTTAGTCAGGATCCGAAGCATTTCGGCGTCGGAGTTAGTCCTGGTCGCTGAAAAACTGCCTGATGCCTCAGAAGCTTTGGCGGGGTCGAGAGAGCCCGGCCATTCCTCCTCAGACGCAGTAATCGACAGGCTGTCGTCGTGTTCGCCCGATCCTCCGAAGGAGACAAGGCCCGCCACGTGGCGGGGGGGGGCGCAGGTCTCCCTCGAAGAAAACCGGTGAGGGCGTCGTCTCTGGAGAAGGCGAGGCACGCGGGGACACGGCCGGCGTGCTTTCGCTTATCTCCATGGTCTCGGGGGGCCTTTGGCTGCGGCGCTTCTTCTTCCGCGGCTTAAGTAGTGCCGGGAAGGGAAGGGCGGGTGACGCGGCATCGCCGTCTCGTAAGAGAGCTAGCCGGGTGCACAGCACGGAGATCGGCATGCTTTCGCAGGCCTCACATCCGCCGGCGGAGAGCGCATTTTCCGCGTGGGCAGCTCCCAGGCAGGAAATGCAGCTCGCGTGTCCATCAGCCTCGTGCAGCTTGAGTCCGCACGTGGCGCAGGATGAAACAGGCATAATTATTTAAAAGGATATGATCGTCGTCGTCGCCGGATAGCCACAGGTGAGACGGCGTCAGGGGGAAAACGGCTTGAGTGCGTAGTCCCCTGAAAATGCTCGCTCAGGCTGAAGGGCTTGTTCTACGGCGAAGCTTGCAGTATCGGTCAGAGACATGCAGTTGTCGCTGAAGGAGTGAAATCTGCTATAATGGCGAATGCGGGGCTCTGATATAGACTAAGGCCACGCCCCCTTTGGGAGCTCTGACGTACAATGTTGTTCATTGGTGGCCTGTCTGAGGCGCCCGCGCCATTGGTTTAAGCAGTTGCTGCAGCACAGCCTATGAGCGAGCCACGCTCAATGTGCTAGCTGTGCAGCTGCAAATGCGTTTTAAATAAAAGCTTCAGTAAATCGAGGAAAAGGAGTTTCCCCCCACTGCGTATAGCTACGCAATACGAAGTGACCGTTCGAAAGGGAACTGTGTTTGTCTAACATTATTTACAGTTTCACAGAATATAGGATAGTAAATATTTAACTGTGTTATCAATACAATTAATAAAGTAGGATATGATTTTACCTCAAAATCAACATATCTGACTCAAAACAGTAAATGCAAACCCACGTTTGCTGCCTCTATTCCAGTTGTTTCTTTAAACTGCAGCAATCCATTTCCTTTTCTTTTCTGTAGCTTTTAAAATGATAGCTCTAATTTCTTGTTGAAATTATTTGTAGAGTCAATCGCAAAGCTCTTTCCCATTTTAGATGTGTTTCTGTTTAATTTTCTCGGCATTAACGCTTAACAACAGGGTTGCGTAACAAAACCAACCCAATTGTTATTCATAACCTGCCCATTAACTGCCAAAACTAGCCCAATCGTGTTCAGGGGGGTAAAATTTGAGTTCCGGTGGACCCGCAGACTAAAAAACAACCCACGGAAACAGTGTAAAAGTTTTCCAAACTGCGGACTTGGCAGCAGAAGGTGCAACCGTAGTGACTCCCGCTTACTGTGATAACATGTGCACACCTTCTGTTCCAGTATAAGCATTTCTTTTGCACTTCCACCTCAGTGTCACCACACATTTCGTTGTGACTGAATCACATGTGTCGCAGTGCTTTCCATTTGCTAAAATGGAATTAGGGCTTCTTGTGTTCCATCTATTCATTAGTCTATGTAGTTGCATTGGTCTTTGGCCATTGCATCAAGCATTCAGCTTAAATTGCTTCTGTGGTTGGATTTATGTACCGGTCAGGGGGTATGATTAATTGCACCCATTTTTTATTGAATAATTATTATTTTTTTGCATAATTAATCTCACTAAATTAATGTGTAGCAGTGACAACCCATAGTAAACATTCAAATAAATCTAATTCTGTTCCTAGAAATGGAGTTTAATCTGACAGATACTAATACTGAAGAATGGTGTAAAATCTGTGAAAAGAAAGAGAAAAGATGAGTAAACATGAAAGAAAGTAGAGGAAGGTGGGAAGGGCGTATTCTTGTCCTCACTTGCTCTTTATTCTAAGTCCTGAGATGTCAGAATAATCGCAGATGGAAAACTGGACCTTATTTTACCTTTTAAAAAGAGCCTTATCTCGGTCAGGAGATTTATGCACTAATTCCAGGAAATCTGTATGTGATACTCTTACAGCAAGGCTGTCTTAGCTTGATTTCGTTGACATACAATAGAAAAGTAAAAGATTAAAATGAACTCATTATACTCAAATATCCATTGAATACCTTGTTCTAAGACTCTGAAATTATTATAGTGAAAGCCATGACAATGCTTTTTGGGTACTGGGTAATGGCGGGTAAGCTATATTTTTTATTCTCTATTCTCAGAAAAGATACAAAAGCTGTCACTGACTACGTTTACATGCAGCCAATAACCCGTTCAAAACCGGAATATTAGCAATAACCCGGTCGCGCACGGCCATGTAAACACCGGCAAAAACCCGAATATGCTCATCTCCCGGTTTTTAAAAACCCGAATATGATCCCTGGGGACCCCTTTTCTAACCAGAATATTTGATCATGTAAACGCGTATGGGCATATCCCCATCAAAAGGAACATTGATTTGTGTAAATAGACGTAAAACGTAAATAGTAGGTCATAAGCGCTAGAGGTACGTTTCAACTAAGTTAAATGGTGCAAAGCAAATTTATTTCTTAACTCATCACAACTAGTATAAGTTGTAACTTAGCCACAGCTGGTGCAACCTTCCCCTAGAGTATAGTGTGTATATGTAGAATACAAAGTGTCCAATCTGTCTGATACTAAGTTCATTATAGAAGAACTTTTGAAGCATGCAGTGGACGAAGGCAGGCCATTTTTCTCAAGGTAAGCTAATTTATATAGCAGCAATTGAAAATCTAATTAAAAAGACAAAATTAAAAGGAGAGAAAGGGAGCGAGAGTGGAAGACAGGGGCGGTGTAATTTCAACTTAATGTGAACAAGTCTACATTGTCTTTATTCCAATGTGTTAATGAGTTTTGGACAGCAACGCGGGGCAGTTCCATCATGGATATTGTCTTTCTAGGCTGTTGATGAGAATGAGCTGTCACAGGCTTTTAACAGTAACAGTGTCACTGTGCAGGAGGATGTATATCTGGGCTTGGACTCAGTGCAGAGGTCACCGCGCACAGTAAGCCATGACAGTTGAGCTTCGCGTGGCGGATCTGTGTCATGTCGACAAATAATGGGGGATGGGATTGTCTCATCGGATTGTGTATGAATGGTTGTTAAACGAAAAGGATTGCAGTGGAGGAACAGAGCCTGTAATTAGTGCAGAAACGCTCACCATTGATCCCGCATTTCCTGCCCTATGAGATTTATGTTGTATGAGTGTTATTGGAAAAGCTTTTTAAAGGACAGTGGAAATATGTGAGTCAGCATGTCAGAATAATCTATCTATCTATCTATCTATCTGTCTATCTGTCTGTCTGTCTATCTGTCTGTCTGTCTGTCTGTCTGTCTGTCTGTCAGTTTGTTCCATCTGTCTATTTGTCTTTCGTTTATTCTATTTGTCATTCTATTTACCATTCTATCGTTCTATCCACCGTTCTACCTATCGATCTGTCTTGTCTGTCTGTCCGTCGTGCATAAAAATCAGTTTAATTTTAGGCTTGTGTATTTTGTTAGATTTTATAATACTTCGACTGATGTGTCGTGATATAATCAAAATTGTAAAAATAAAAAAAATAAAAAAACTGCCTGATTGGATAAATGGAGATCCCTTGAGGAATTTGCAGTTGGACGGGAGCTTCAGAAGTACTATAAACGCATGATTCACAGAGAGTATTTTCACCAACCCTGATTTCTTCACATGTCAGCATGCAGGCAGATCCCTAACTAATACAATTTGATTTGTGATTTGACATAAAGAAAACAGCCAGCAGGAAGTTCTGGACGTTCCTGATGGAAATGGTTAGAAACAGCTCCCAGCATGAAAGCTCTCTCTGTCATCTTAAAGCCCCTTCATCACTTCAACTCTTCAAGAGTTGAGAAGGGATAAGTTTGAAACTGTGGCCATCGTAAATAATGTATGTTTGCGTTTAAAACAATCTTTAAGAAGTCATTTAGCATGCCATGCGCCTGCGGTGCATATTTGATATTCTTTTCTAAATCCTTTCAAGGATTTCTCTCAAGGGGAGACATGGCTTGTCACAATAGGAAGTTACAGTTTAATCAACACTTGATTCAAAACAGTCACTATTTCCCAATATAAAATATTTCAATATCATGGGAATTTTTCTAGTGACTAAAAATAGTATTGTGAAAAGTGAACATAACAAAGCCACAAGGACATACATTCAGACAAGAGTCAAATAAATAATAGATGTAGACTGGAACAGAGTTTGAACTTTGTTCTTTGCAATCAGGACAAGGTATATAAATAATTAATATGAAATTCCACTTTATATGTTGCAATTTTATGACAGATTGAGTTTTTTGCATACCTTTTTCAATGTGTGTGTGTTTATTTTTTTTATTTTTTTTTTTTTTTGCTTAAATAAAAAGCTAAAAAATCACCCAGAATTTGAAATACAGATCTGTTGAAAGATGCCATTTTATTTCATATTTCAAAGGCATCCCTTTCAAATCTGTGTCATTAAACAACAGGTTTCCATTGTGTCAATAGCGTGACAACATGCCCCACAACAAGACATATATCATCACACAATAAGTGAGAGGGAATCAGCATCCAAAACAGACTTCTCCATCTTCTTTGGTCACAGGGGGGCGTCTTCTGCCTAAAACAATATCCCTGATTTTTTAATCAGGTTAATTTTTTTTTTTTTTGTGAATTAACATGCTAATTTCATCCACTGTTCAAGTTTACACACTGTATTGCATCCACAATCTGGCACTGCTCATTACACTCCGCACTAATTTGTTAGTGCAAAATGTGTTTGGTAGCCACAGGCTTAATTATTGCTCAGTATTAAAGGCAATCTCAAATATGGCACAATCAACACCTTCTGAGAATCCACAAGGTAATGTGTATGCATGGACAAAATTAGTTGGATGCTGCATTATTGCATGTTGGGAGCCATATATAAACAAATGCCTAGATGCTAAACAACTGGAAATTGAACGCAACTGTTTTGTGCACTGTTAAAGAAAACGTTCACCTGAAATGAAAGCACTTATATATTCATTCTCAGGTCTTTCTGGTGGGGAACACTAAAGGAGACATTTGCAGAAAGTCTGAGCTCTTCTTTGCATTATCAAGATGTTTTTTTGTTTTTTTTTTAGTGTATTGTATTTTTGTTGTTGTACATTTGGAAACAAATGCATATATAAACGTCTAAGCTTTATGTGTACAGTGCTTTGGCAATGCCTTACCCCAACAGAAATGCAAATAAGTGAAAGCCTGATTTAACAATAGCTTTTTTTCTTTTGCTGTGCTTGTTGGAGACACCTAACCAGTGGATAATTCACACAAGTCTGTGAGGTGAGAAAACAGATCTATGGATAGGCAAAAATCTTTTCGTATGACTGTAACATAAGAGGCCTTCAAAGTCATTAAAGTCGAATGTCATCTTTCTGGTTCGAACATCTCATATTTCACACCTGTACATTTTTTTTTTTTCAACAGAGACAGTTGATTTATGGAGCGGTGTGTTAAATGACGGCAAAGGAATTTGAGGATATGTGGCTGACACGTTCTATTAACTTTAATGAGAGTTAGTTGACAAGTTGCAAAGTTAGTAGAGTGAGTATTAGTATTAGCATTTAAAACCAGTCAGTCAAATATGTTTAGGTCAAATAAATGCAGGAGCAATTCACTAGAACTTACAAATAATCAGTACATGAAATATGCGTATTTGGCATGGTGTGCGGGGAGAGGGCTCCAAGCTCAGAATTTGGCCCGGGCCCAAAGTACTCCCCCCATCCCTGGCTGGGATCGGAATAGTGGAGAGTGAGGAGTTTGGTTGGAGGAGGGATGCTGGAAAACTGCTGTGGAGCCGAGTTAAGTCGGCTCTCTATATAAGCCTCCTCTCGCACTGATTGGTTAGATTATCTGAACGTGCTCCTCCCGAACTTTGTTAATAAAAGATAATTCTCTAAAAGTTTGCATGTCCTCAGGTGTCTGTGTTTCTAATTCTGTGTATATGTGCAGGAATGCTTTCGTTTTATACAAATGGATTCTCTGCACGTCAAAGCATCTGAAATCTATAAAAGATTCATTAGTGCTCTATTCCTGCTCCTGCGCTATAAAACATTAATCTCTCTCTCTCTCTCTCTCTCTCTCTCTCTCTCTCTCTCTCTCTCTCTCTCTCTCTCTCTCTCTCTCTCTCTCTCTCTCTCTCCATCTTTGACTAAAAAAAAACACAATACCCTCTCCCTTTATAAATTTTTTTTTTATTATTATTTAATTCAGTTGAGCTTTATTTGCACTACTATTTGGGTACAATATCGTGGAATTACATTTTAAGATAAGTCAAGTATTATTCTAATATTTTAACAATAGTAGATGAATAATTAAACACACACACACACACACACACACACACACACACACACACACACACACACACACACACACACACACACACACACACACACACACACATATATATATATAAAGATAAAGAAAACACTAGAATATTAAGATTTTAAAGGGATATTTCACCCAAAACTGAAGATTCTGTTGCTCCAAACCTGTATGTTTTTTATCTTCTGCTGAACACAAAATATATTTTGAAAAATATGGGTAACCAAACAGTTGATGGACCCCTTTGACATCCTTTTTTTTTTTTCTATGGAAGTCAATACTATGGATGTCAATGGGGATCACCAACTGTTTGGTTTCAAAATATCTTCTTTTGTGTTCAGCAGAAGAAAGACATTCATACGAGTTTGGAACAGCCTGAGGGTGAGAAAAGATGACAGAATTTTCCTTTTTAGGTGAACAATAGACACGATTCAATGTATGGATCATTCTGTAAAACGGGTGCTTTTCTAGTTTCACTTTAGTGATTTACATTGATTTTTAAAGTAAATTTTGGTCCCACTTTATATTAAGTGGCTTTAAGTACTATGTACTTACATTGAAATTAATAATTTGATGCAATGTACTTATTGTGTAACTACATGTTTTTACATTGTACTTACATTAAAAAAATTCCTGCATGTAATTACAGCTGTATTTAATTTATATAATTACATTTGTAATTACACAGTTGACCCTTTCCTTACACCTTAACTCACCCTTAAACCTACCCAATCCACCACACCTGTCCCTAACCTTACCCGTATCACACCTTAATAGCAGAAAAAATGTTTTACAATACACCATGAACACAATAAGTATTGTACTTATTTTTTTATGTAAGTACATAGTACTTAACGCCACTTAATATAAAGTGGGACCTAAATTGTAAGCATTCGACATGACTAATAATATGTGTTAATTGTGCAATCTCAAGCTAAAAATAAAGTTAAATAAGGCCATTTTAATGTTGGGACACTGTTGAATAGCTTATTACTGTAGAAAGGGAATATAGGGAAAAAAGGTTTGACCTAAACTGGAGGCACAAAAAATGATTTATCCATAGGCTATAATTTTCATCAAAATTTTACTTACATTTTTGTTGATGTGTTTATAAAAATGTCTGCAAAAATGACCCGTATTCATCTCTTAGCCCCCACCCCCCATATCTCTCTCTCTCTCTCTCTCTCTCTCTCTCTCTCTCTCTCTCTCTCTCTCTCTCTCTCTCTCTCTCTCTCTCTCTCTCTCTCTCTCTCACACACACACACACACACACACACACGCACGGCGCCACAGCCTCTTCCCGTTCCTCCCGCGCGGCTGCACGGACACTCGGGTCGTTGGAATACTTCTGCTTTCACCGGAAATGTGCCATACAGTCTATATGGATTCATCCAGACAGTAGTTTATCCTCTTCCAGTGTGACTTTCGCCAGGTTTCGGCATTCCTCCGGGCTGGTCCTCTTCAGCAGAAGCAGATATTTGAGTTAGGATATTACTGTGATTGTGTCTCTGCCCAAATGACTGAGAGAGGAACCACCGGGAGACGCTGCTCTCCGTCCCGCGCCTGTCCGGCGACCGTCGGCTAAAGTTTCAACGACAGGGATGATGGTGGTTCATCTTCCGTGAGGTTTGCAAATTATTAAAATTTACCACAGCGAGGAAAACACCGTCTTCTCCAGTCCAACGGGGACCTCTTTCTGGGATTACTCATTTACTGGATATATTCATAAAACATGAAGACTTTAATTGTTGAGGGTAAGTCACGGAAATCATTTTTAAAAAGTTATATTTGTTGAATTCGTTATTGTTTATTTCATAAAGGCTACATATATTTTAACTGCCGCATTTACACTACGCCGCGCGCATCCCCAAATGTCTGTCACGGACGAAAAGGCTGCTTGTATGCCGGAACATTGTTATTGAATCGGTTTGGTCATATATTCAGAACTCTCCACAGAAAACGATCATTTTCTGCTTCCGTACACTTCGTTTTTAAAGCATCCTAGTTTGACACGTCGGTCTGTCCCACTGAAAATAGTCTGTCAGTAGGAACCACAATTGCTATGGCTCGTGCAGTTATGCATGTTTCTCAACTCGTTAATGCGCGTTCATGAAGGCCCGCGCGAGCTTGGGTGTACCTGAATAGGTTCATGCATGGTTGAGGTTGGTTAGTATTTTCCTACCGGAGACGAGACTCTTCTCTAAGAAGAGTGAAGTAAATCTTTTTTTTTTTCACGTTTTTTTTGAAAACGTTTTACTAGTAATGAGCAATAAGAAAGGGGTTTAAAATATACAAACTGTGTCATTTTGAGTTGTTTCAGCTGCGGTCCTGTCTACTTATTTGCATATGGTGTTTGGGGGAGTGGCCATTGGCTTTTACACCCGAATATTTAATTACGTAGGGCTGGACAATGAATGGAGCGAATGAGGATTGGAAATAGTTGTTGTTGAAATTGACAGTGGCGCGTACAGTTCTGTTGATGCTGTTTTGCGATCTATGGTGGTATTTGATTTGATCTATAATATTATTATAGTTATCAAACGAATCTCCTATGCTACAATAGGTATGTTAGCACATTCAGTACCAGTAAGGGACGCTCATCTAACATCTTGAACGTTTTCATTATCAGCATCCTATGCAACTGCGTACATGCTACATAAAACAAGTGGCAAACAAGTAGAATTAGCATGATGTGAATGGATATGCTGACTTTAATCATTAGAATTGAGCTTATATATATATCTAAACATGAGAATGTTCGGCTCAAGACATCTGTTATAGATAAATCAATTTCATTCACTTATTACAAAATAGTAAAACCAAAAAGGTATTTTCAGTGTAATATTCTTTAGTTTGCCCTTGCATTTATTGACGAACATGTCAAGGGGATCACGCATTTACTTACTAAATTAATTCTATCGAGTTGTATCAGTGTTAAGTCTCACATTTGGTTTATATTCTACATCAGACAGTAATTCAGAAAGACGCTGTCCGTGGACCTGAAATCAAGAACATAAAGACTTGAGTTTAGTTCAGCTTCCTGTTTTGCTGTTTTCAACCCAAAGAGGACAGCAGAGCTTTATTAGGGCACTGTGGTTGCAACACATTTGTTCTGCATTATCCATGGTCTAATTAGGATTTAACAAATAACTTGATGATGCTTGTTGTTGTGCTTGTGAGTTCGTGAGCAGATCTAACTAAAGATCACATCACAAGAAGCTCTGGGAGGTGTTGAAAAACAGCAGTGCTCCACCCATATACAGCAGCGACTAAATCCGTAAAGCTCAAAGGATGGAAGCCGCTCACTGCACAACTCTCATCCGCCAAGCGAAATGCACTCTAGTGTCATTCTTTGCCACAATGCAAAAGGTATTGCATTAATTAAAGTAAAAATAAAATAGGTTGCAGTGCAGTGTTTCATGCGTGACCCATCTTGTGTGTTTCCTCACGGTGTGCTTTCTCACAGGAGTTGTGATGTTGTTTAGGATGCCAGGTGGTCACGTACTTCTCACTGTTTAGACCCATTGGGTTTCCGTGGCCCCTCCCGTCTCGCTGAGCTAACCTGATTGAACTGAAAACACATTAAATATTCCATCATAGAGAGACGGAGAGCGTTAAGGATGAGAAAGAGGGGTAGTCTAGTCGCGCAGATGGTTTTGCTGGGGCAGAGAGAGGAAAATGAATAAGATGTCTTCATTTCCGTACAGTGTTGTGGGAAGGTATTGGTATTTGGATGATAAATGACATGTTTTTTTTTTTTTTTTTTTTTTTTTTGCTGTGAATCCTGTAATTAAAGCAAGAGCAAAACGGTGTTGAGTGGTGACAGCCCACTCAGAAAGCTTTTTCTCTCATTCTCTTTGTTTGTCTGATTTTTTTTGCCTCTTAAGCTGTAGTCACCTATGCAGAAATATGATTCATTTCATTAATGAGTGAACAATAGTATGTAGAAAAACCTTTGTTATTATTTATTATACTTTATTATTTACTCACCCACGTCAAACTGTTATCTTTTCAGTAGAACAAAAAAAAAATTGTTTAAAAAATGCATTATGAATGTTTTCCGACTCATAATTAACTGATTGAAATACTTCTGGCTTTAAAAGGCTTGACACAAATATATATTTATTGTATGTTTTTATATTGTAATATGCATTGTAGCTAGATCTTATGTGCGCATCTATCTTTTTATTTTTATAGACTTGCACAGTGCATTGGCAGAATATCTGATTTTATCTGAACATTATCTGATTAGTCAAAGAAATAATTGATCAATTAATCAATTATAAAAATAGCCATTAGTTAATGCCCAAGTTGCTGATGACATGACTGTCAAGCTCCAAAATAAAGACGAAAAACACCATAAAGTCATAACCAAAAAAAAAAAGAAAAACCTAAATGATCCACTGAAAATCTTCCCATCTGCTAAAACTCACAAATATAATTTGTGCTTGCTTTCAAATTAAAATATGGCACATTCTGAGACAACCCAGCAGGTTTGATATCATTAACACCAATGCCATTGATTCTTGCCTGAAGGAGAATTAGAATGGCTTAGAATGACTTACGGGACATACGGGTGAGTATTATGACAGAATTTTAAGGAATTTTAATTTGAAAGAATGTGCATATATTTGTGTTGTAATCTTTCTGTAAAGTAGGTGGCAAATTATACAAATCAACACCAAAGACAAAAGTGGAAACCTGGTGAAGATGGTTAGAAGCACTTCAGTCAGTAGACATGGTTAACAGAGATGTGTGTGTGTTTTAAGCTTGTCAGAATAGCGTTTTTCTCCAAGATGTTATTGTTGCAGAAAAGCAGTTTTCCTCGAGTCCATCAGAAAACGTATTTAAACTGCGGAAAACATTCCAGCCTGCAGCTCTCCAGCAGAAACGGGGGAAGCTAATTCACTGTGGTGAGCTTTCAGAATAAGGCTTTGTCTAATAACTTTCCTTCAGACTGTCACTCTCAACCAGACCCTCTTCAGAACCCATACATTTACACAGACGGCAAACAAGTCATTTACACTCTAGTCTTCTATTATCCAACCAAATGATGAGGATGATCAGAATACATGGCAGACTCTCAGAGAGCGCTCTGTTGGAAGGAGACTCATTCTGCTGAGAGGTCTCTCTGATACAGAGCTTCATCTGCTACTCGCAGGTGTAAAGAAAGAGGATCAGCTGTTATGAAGTCGCATGGGTTGACAGGATGAATCATGCTAGCTATGTTGTGGATAGTGCTGGGATTTCAAACATCACAGTAGGGCTGTGCGATATATATTTTTTCAATTGCAATGATGTGTGCGTCTGTTTAATTTCGAAATTATCACAGTCAACCAATCAAGTCAGCCTGGATTTTCAACTGCCATTTATACTGTGTAGTTAGAATAAGTGTTATTTGTTCAATTAAATAGATTTGTAATTAATTTTTAATTGTTTTTAATTGTCTTTATTCTTAATTAAATTTAAATAAAAATATATTTCTTGTATTTAACACAAGGAAATTAGTATATTCATAATTAAAAGTATAGTATAGGTAATTTAATACACACACACACACACACACACACACACACACACACATATATATACAGTGAGGAAAATAAGTATTTGAACACCCTGCTATTTTGCAAGTTCTCCCACTTGGAAATCATGGAGGGGTCTGAAATTGTCATCGTAGGTGCATGTCCACTGTGAGAGACATAATCTAAAAAAAAAAAAAAATCCAGAAATCACAATATATGATTTTTTAACTATTTATTTGTATGATACAGCTGCAAATAAGTATTTGAACACCTGTCTATCAGCTAGAATTCTGACCCTCAAAGACCTGTTAGTCTGCCTTTAAAATGTCCACCTCCACTCCATTTATTATCCTAAATTAGATGCACCTGTTTGAGGTCGTTAGCTGCATAAAGACACCTGTCCACCCCATACAATCAGTAAGAATCCAACTACTAACATGGCCAAGACCAAAGAGCTGTCCAAAGACACTAGAGACAAAATTGTACACCTCCACAAGGCTGGAAAGGGCTACTGGGAAATTGCCAAGCAGCTTGGTGAAAAAAGGTCCACTGTTGGAGCAATAATTAGAAAATGGAAGAAGCTAAACATGACTGTCAATCTCCCTCGGACTGGGGCTCCATGCAAGATCTCACCCCGTGGGGTCTCAATGATCCTAAGAAAGGTGAGAAATCAGCCCAGAACTACACGGGAGGAGCTGGTCAATGACCTGAAAAGAGCTGGGACCACCGTTTCCAAGGTTACTGTTGGTAATACACTAAGACGTCATGGTTTGAAATCATGCATGGCACGGAAGGTTCCCCTGCTTAAACCAGCACATGTCAAGGCCCGTCTTAAGTTTGCCAATGACCATTTGGATGATCCAGAGGAGTCATGGGAGAAAGTCATGTGGTCAGATGAGACCAAAATAGAACTTTTTGGTCATAATTCCACTAAACGTGTTTGGAGGAAGAAGAATGATGAGTACCATCCCAAGAACACCATCCTTATGAAGCATGGGGGTGGTAGCATCAAATATTATTTTCAAATATTATTTGCGTGATTTTCAAATATTAACATTGATTTTCTCAGGTGTTCAAATACTTATTTGCAGCTGTATCATACAAATAAATAGTTAAAAAATCATACATTGTGATTTCTGGATTTTTTTTTTTTTTAGATTATGTCTCTCACAGTGGACATGCACCTACGATGACAATTTCAGACCCCTCCATGATTTCTAAGTGGGAGAACTTGCAAAATAGCAGGGTGTTCAAATACTTATTTTCCTCACTGTATATATACACACACACACACACACACACACACACATATATATATATATATATATATATATATATATATATATATATATATATATATATATATTATACATACATACATACATACATACATACATACATACATACATACATACTCTGCCTCCTCATTTTAAAACACCCCCACAAATATATTCTCAAATTTTGAGAATAAATATAATGGGGAATACATTAATTATATGTAGGTATATTTTCATAGAAAAACAACAACAGCTATGAGAATATACAACATGTTACCAAACATAAAACCAATATGCATATGCCTTTCACTTTGGTGACTTCCTGAAGGAAATAAAATATCTTCTCTCAAAAGAAAGATCAAATAGAGTTTTGCTCCTGTATCTCAGATTTTGAGAGAAAACAAAAATCTCACATGTGTGAGTTTCTGAACTGATCTCAAAAATATCTCAAAATGAGATTGTATTTTAATGAGATTTCAACATTGTCAAGTCAAGTCAAGTCAAGTCAAGTCAAGTCAAGTCAAGTCAAGTCAAGTCAAGTATATTTGTATAGCGCTTTTCACAATACAGATTGTATCAAAGCAGCTTCACAGTATTAAATTAAAATAATACAACAAGGTTTGTTTCTAGTGGAATTTATTGATTGATAAAATAAAATGAAATATCCCCAAAATATTGTGCGGCTTTGATTTTATTGCTCTATACTCAAACTGTGTGTTATCAATTAACTCTAATTGTGTCTATTTTGTATTTCTTTTAGGATTTTAGGAGGGATGTCGCTGATACATAATGGGATTCTCAAAATATGTTTAACTTAAGTCTCATGAGCTATGAAAGAGCAACCTTAGAGCAAATTTCGTGTGGGTTTGTCCCTGACACATTATGTAATTCAATGGATTCCAGGATGATGGAAACACATTGAATAATATAATAAGAATACTGAAAATATCAGCTTCCTGTATCTTGTAGGCTTCAAACTGTCAAAGCTGTATGTGGCTGATGCTGCGTTATGCAACATTTGTGAATTCAATCTTTCTTAAAAATTAATAAATAATTCCATCGCATATAGTGGGAAAAGTATTACAGGCGTGGTGAGAGACTCATCAAATCCCTCTAAATGAACTGAATCCACTGCAATAGGTTCATTTATCCAGGTAATCTCACATATTGCATCAGACAAGCTCTGTGTTCAACCGAATGACCGAACCGCATCAATCGAGTGACCTTTCAGAGACGCAGTTTAATGATGCTTTGCAGTCTTTCATCGACACAGGATGTCTTGTGAATGACAAAATGAAGATATTGTTAAATTTGAAGTTATTGTTAGCAAAATAAGCTTAAAAGTCATAGTTGCAGGTATGAAATCACGTTTCCAGCTGCTGTAACTTCTCATTTTATGCAGCTTTTGACTATTAAAATGCTTTGAGCTATAGCGTGGAATGAAACTGGAATAACTTTTGCGTGATTTCAAATTGAAATCGAGGAGAAATTAAATCTTTTAGGATCGTTGTAATGGGTGTGGACCATTTTATGAAAATTCATTGTGCAGTTTTTAATATCAGAGTTCCAAACATTATTATTCTGGGTAAAAAAATATTTGATATTTCCTGCATTATAGGGCAGTATGATCAAAATCACAGTATGTGTAATTTTATATCATTTTACATCATATGTGTGTACTGTGAATATGTGCGTGTTTGTCTGTATATATATATATATATATATATATATATATATATATATATATATATATATATATATGAAGAGTTCAGATGCAAAAGCCTCCAAGTGCCATCTGAAATTTTCTTCTAGAATGATAATTTTTATAAAGCTTGTATATTTAAGTTAAGTAATTTCACTTAAATGACAATTAATAGGTAATTTGCATCGCCATTTAAGTGAAATTATTGAACTTAAATATATGAGCTTGATAAAAATTATCATTCTAAAAGAAAATTTCAGATGGCACTTAAGAGGCTTTTGCATCTGAACTCTTCATATATATATATATATATATACACACACACACACACACACACACACACACACACACACACTACTGTCAGAAGTTTGGAATGGTTATTAGTGGTTAATAATTATATTTATTTTAAATAAGTCTCTAATGGCGCTTTTCCACTGCATGGTACGGTACGGCTCGGTTCGGTACGGCACGCTTTGGCATGGTACGGCTCGGTTCAGTACGGCTCACTTATGGCGCATTTCCACTGCATGGTACGGTACGGCTCGGTTCAGTACGGCTCACTTATGGCGCATTTCCACTGCATGGTACGATATGGTACGGCTCGTTTTGGCTCGCTTTAAAGGAGAACTCCGGTCAATTTTAACATTGAGCTCATTTTTTTGTACATTTGGAGTGCTGTCAATACAGAGAACAACAACAAAAATCGGTGTTGCCTACACCGTGTTATCCTCTTTTTAAAATTTGCACCCTGTTGACTTCAATGGGGCAAGTACTAAACCTGCTTTTAGCCTCTTAACATCCTTGATGTGTCATTACAAGTGCACAGGTCATGTGAGTGATTCCTTCAGAGTGAACACGGTGAATCTGACTGCAGTAGATGTGAAAGATATGAATAAAAATGATGTTATTTCAGCCAGCGCACATACCTGTATTTTCTTCCTGTTTTCGGTCGAAGTCCATAGTAATCGATTGTCGAGTTCACGCGCATTGGTTTAGTACCTATGATCATGCGCGTGAACTCGACAATCGATTACTATGGACTTCGACCGAAAACAGGATGTAAATACAGTTCCCTATCGTTCGGTCACTACGACGTACGTCGTGGTGAACGACGAATAGGAATCTCGCTAGAGAGGCCAATCTACTTCGAGTGAACTAAAACAAGCCAATGCACATTGGCGTGCAATCATTTGCATCAGCTGTGCAGCCTCGCAGCGCGGGTATTTAACGAGCAGCTGGTGTGATTGCACTTCAGTCTTTTGCTTCGGAGCCAAGCACTTCGATGCGTCTTACAGAGAGTGATTTACTAAATCAACGAGCCTTCTGGACCTCTCCTTCCCGGTGCGGGCGTTACAGCACGGCAGCGCGAGCAGTCTTTCTCTCTTCTCTCTTCTCTTTCTGTCCTTTTTTGTTTTGTGGTATTGAGCAAAAAAAAAAGGGCTGTTATAACAGCTGGTAAGGTGCGCCAGCAGAGCGCTCAAAAGCTGTTTTTACAGCTGGTAAGACCTGCCTGCGAGAGAGAGAGTGACAGCGCACAGACAGGTGCACATTCCTGTCTGTGTTCGCAGTGACTGTTCCCCTGCGTGTTTCAGCACCAGTGAGAGCAGTCCCTAAAAGAGCTTACACAGATAGAGAGCGTCTTTTTCAAAAGAGAAAAAAATGACTTTCTATCTGTGTGTTTCTGGATGCGGTCGTTACCTGGGCTCACAGGATGGTCACAAGCGCTGCCTCGTGTGTCTGGGCATTGAACACGCTGAGGCAGCGCTTGTGGATGAGTCATGTACCCATTGTGGGAAGATGACCATCGCGGAGCTGCGGTCGAGACTCACGTTCCTGCAAAGGGGCGGAGTCCCCGTGCCGCTGCCTCGATCCAATCCTCCTCAGAGGATGGCTTCGGGCAGCGACATGGGTGACCTGAGGATCACGGTGAGCGCGGCTCCTTCGGGGAACCAACCCCCTAGGAGCCCTCACCCCTCTCATGCTCCGCAGCCAGTTGAGCCCCCTTTGGAGAGAGCTGGACCATCCTCGCGGTGTGTACCGGTTGTCTCCTTTGGGGCTCCCTGTGAGGATCAGATGTCGATCGCTGCATCGGAGGGTGGGTCAGACTTCTCTGCGGATGACGACTCGGCGCCGTTGCCTCCTTCGGGGGTGTCAACGGTGCCTGAGACGGACCCGGAGATGATGGCCATGCTTTCCCGGGCCGCCAACGGGGTCGGGCTCGTGTGGAATCCTCCACCGTGTCCCGAACCCTCGAGGTTGGACGATTGGTATCTCGGGGTGGCGCGCGCTGGTTCTCAGCAACCCACCCCAGTGCCTTTCTTCCCGGAAGTGCATGAGGAGCTTACGGGGACGTGGACGGCACCTTTTACTGCCAGAAACCGTTCCGGTGGCTCCTCCTCCCTCACCACCCTTGATGGCGGGGCAGCTAAGGGATACACGCGCATCCCGCCAGTGGAACGGGCCGTTGCTATGCAACTGTGCCCTAACTCCACTTGGCGCGGAGAACCGTGTCTCCCTTCACGGGCCTGTAAGTACTCGTCGGATTTAACCGGCAAGGCTTACAAGGCCTGTGGGGAAGCTGCCTCTGCCGTGCACGCCATGGCGTTGCTGCAGGTTCATCAGGCCAAGGCACTGAAGAACCTGCACGAGGGTGGTCATGATCCCCAAGTTCTTCAGGAACTTCGTATCGCGACGGACCTCGCGCTTCGTGCGACGAAGGTGACCGCGCGGTCGGTGGGTCGTGCGATGTCCACCATGGTGGTCCAGGAACGCCATCTCTGGCTGTGTCTGGCGGACATGCGGGAGACCGATAAGCTCCGGTTTCTGAACTCCCCCGTGTCCCAGACCGGCCTCTTCGGCGACGCGGTCGAGAACTTCGCCCAGCAGTTCTCGGCTGTACAAAAGCAGACTGAGGCCATCCGTCACATCCTGCCGCGGCGGCCAGCTGCTGCTTCCACCCCTCCGTCTGCGGCTCCTCAGTCTGCTCGTCGCCGAGGGCGGCCTCCTGCGTCTGCCCCTGCTCCCGCGCCGCAGCAGCAGCCTCCATCCAAACGGCGCCGTGGAGCCAGTCGCAGGCGGTCCGCCCCGCCCGTCCAGGACCCCACCAAGAAGGGCGGCAAGGCCAAGGGCAAGCGGCCCTAGGACGGGCGACCCAGAGATGGCAGGGACTGCTCTCCAGGAGACGATGACGGCATCGCTCCATCCCCCGGAAGAGGGCCGGGTGGAAAATCCTTGTTTTCCTTTTCTTTTTGTTCCGCCGCTGGCCTCAAAACCAGCGGTACCCAAAATTTCAATAAAAGAGCAGTTTCTTCCGTCTCTGGGTCCGAAGAGGGCCCGGAGAGCAGTGGGGGGAGAGAATCCTTACCACTCTCATCCACCTCTTCTATCGCCAGCAGGCAGCAGTGTGCAGCTCGAGAACGCAACCAAGCCGTCTCCTGCACCTCCCGCCTCGTGGAACCAGGTAAGTGTTGCGCAGCACACTCAGACTCCGCTACGGGCCGCCTCCCAGAGAGAGCCTCCCGAGCCGAGCCCCTGTGTTCCACCTCGCTGCCCCACTCCGGGTATGCCTACGGTCCCTTTGGTCCCGCTTGTACGGTCTCTGCGAGCCTGGCTAGCGCTCCCCAGTCCGTCTCGCTGGCTCATTCGGACCATCAGGCTCGGCTATGCGATTCAGTTCGCCCGGCGTCCCCCCAAGTTTCGGGCCATCCACTCCACTACAGTGAGAGCAGCCGATGCCCATGTCTTGCGCGCGGAGATCGCAGTCCTACTGGCGAAGGACGCGATAGAGCCGGTCCCTCCAGCCGATATGAGGTCAGGGCACTACAGTCCCTACTTCATTGTACCCAAGAAAGGTGGTGGGTTACGACCGATCTTGGACCTGCGAGTTTTGAATCGGAGCCTTCACAGGCTACCGTTCAAAATGCTCACGCAGAAACGCATTTTCGAATGCATCCGTCCCCAAGATTGGTTTGCAGCGATCGACCTGAAGGACGCGTACTTTCATGTCTCGATTCTTCCTCGACACAGGCCGTTTCTGCGCTTTGCGTTCGAGGGTCGAGCATATCAGTACAAGGTCCTACCCTTCGGGCTGGCCCTGTCCCCCCGTGTCTTCACGAAAGTCACGGAGGGGGCCCTTGTTCCCATGAGAGAACAGGGCGTTCGCATTCTCAACTATCTCGACGACTGGCTCATATTAGCACACTCTCGAGATCAGTTATGCGAACACAGGGACCTCGTGCTCAGGCACCTCAGCCAGCTGGGCCTTCAGGTCAACTGGGAGAAGAGCAAACTCGCCCCTGTGCAGAGGATCTCTTATCTTGGTATGGAGTTGGATTCGGTCGCACAGACAGCGCGCCTCACAGAGCAACGCGCTCAGTCGGTGCTGAACTGCTTGAACATGTTCAAGGGCAGGACGGCGGTCCCACTGAAATTCTTTCAGAGGCTCCTGGGGCATATGGCAGCGGCAGCAGCGGTAACTCCGCTCGGCCTACTCCATATGAGACCGCTTCAGCACTGGCTTCACGGCCGAGTCCCGAGATGGGCGTGGCATCACGGCACTCACCGGGTGGCAATCACACCGGCGTGCCGCCAGACCTTCAGTCCGTGGTCAGACCCCTCGTTCCTCCGGGCTGGAGTCCCCTTGGAACAGGTGTCCAGGCATGCTGTGGTTTTCACAGATGCCTCTGCCACCGGCTGGGGTGCCACGTACAACGGGCATGCAGTGTCAGGGGTGTGGACGGGCCCCCAACTGCAGTGGCACATCAACTGCCTCGAGTTGCTAGCAGTACATCTCGCTTTGAGCCGCCTGAAAAGGCCGCTACAGGGCAGAGACGTGCTGGTCCGTACGGACAACACTGCGACCGTTGCGTACATCAACCGTCAAGGTGGTCTACGCTCCCGTCGCATGTCGCAACTCGCCCGCCATCTCCTCCTTTGGAGTCAGAAGCATCTGAGGTCGCTTCGAGCCATGTATGTCCCCGGTGTGCTCAACCGTGTGGCCGACGAGCTATCACGAGCTGTGCTCCCGGGAGAATGGCGACTCCACCCCCAGGTGGTTCAGCTGATCTGGAGAGTGTTCGGAGAGGCTCAGGTAGACCTGTTTGCCTCCTCAGAAACCTCCCACTGCCGGTTGTTTTACTCCCTGACCGAGGGAACACTCGGCACGGATGCACTGGCACACAGCTGGCCCCGGGGCCTCCGCAAATATGCATTTCCCCCAGTGAGCCTACTTGCACAGACACTGTGCAAAGTCAGGGAGGACGAGGAGCAGGTCCTTCTGGTGGCTCCCTATTGGCCCACCCGGACTTGGTTCCCAGAGATCATGCTCCTCGTGTCAGTCCCTCCCTGGCCCATTCCTCTGAGGAAGGATCTTCTGACTCAGAGACGGGGCACCCTTTGGCACCCGCGTCCGGACCTCTGGAAACTCCATGTCTGGTCCCTGGACGGGACGCGGAGGTTCTAGGTGACTTACCCCCAGAGGTACTTAACACCATCACTTCTGCGCTAGCACCGTCTACGAGACGTGCGTACGCCTTGAAGTGGAACCTGTTCGTCGAGTGGTGTTCCTCCCGCAGAGAGGACCCCCGAAGATGTTCGATAGGGTCAGTGCTTTCCTTCTTGCAGCAAGGGTTGGAGCGAAGGCTGTCTCCCTCCACTCTTAAAGTACATGCTGCTGCTATTTCAGCCTATCATGACCACATAGATGGCAAAACAGTTGGAAAGCACGACCTGGTCGTCAGGTTCCTTAGGGGGGCGAGACGATTAAATCCTCCTCGTCCCCCCTCCATACCCTCTTGGGACCTTTCCCTGGTGCTCCGAGCACTTCAGGATGCTCCCTTTGAGCCTTTGCAGTCAGCAGACTTAAAGCTTCTCTCCTTGAAGACTTTGCTGCTGATTGCACTGGCCTCGATCAAGAGGGTAGGGGACCTGCAAGCATTTTCGGTCGACGAATCGTGCCTAGAGTTCGGGCCGGGTGACAACCATGTTGTACTGAGACCCCGGCCTGGCTATGTGCCCAAGGTTCCTACCACTCCCTTTAGAGATCAGGTAGTGAACCTGCAAGCGCTGCCCCTGGAGGAGGCAGACCCAGCCCTGGCTTTGCTCTGTCCCGTTCGCGCTCTGCGTATGTACGTGGACAGAACCCAAAGCGTCAGGACCTCAGACCAGCTCTTTGTCTGTTACGGAGGCCAGCAGAAGGGAAAGGCTGTCTCCAAGCAGAGGATGGCCCACTGGATAGTGGATGCCATCGCCTTGGCTTACGAAGCTCAAGGCGTGCCCTGCCCGCTCAGGTTGCATGCACACTCCACGAGAGGCGTTGCATCCTCCTGGGCGCTGGCACGTGGCTCCTCGCTAACAGATATCTGTAGAGCTGCGGGCTGGGCGACACCTAACACGTTCGCTAGATACTATAGCCTACGTGTAGAGCCTGTGTCCTCCCGTGTTCTCACCCTAAACGGGTAGAAGCACTGAGAGTACCGGCTCTGTCGGCTTGCTGCACCCTACTGTGCACCCTTATTGCTCCAGAGTTAAAACCTGTCGAGTCCTCCAAACACCCTCGGCCCGGATGTGGCGGAGCGTCCGGTGCCAGGCCTTTATCCGCTGAATCCTTGAGAACCGGGTCTAGGCTGGGTCCCATATGTGTGACCCTACAGGGATCCCATATGTGTATATCTTCCACGGCTGCTCCTAAACGGAAGCCCGTGTCTTTCCCTTGGGCTAAGTCACCCATTATTCATATGCAGTACAACCCTTGGGTTAGTCCATATGTGTTTTCCCACATAACTCTTCTTAAGAATGTGGTTCCCGCAGCGTTCCCCTCCCTCAGTTCGGGCACGCTTTCCCAGTGTTATCCAATATCTCACTGTATGGGTTATCACGGAACAACAGTGTGGATACTCTTGGGTAAGCCCTCTCCTATCGTCCTTCCAGGCAAGAAGGTGTAGAGGCTTGCCCAGGGCGCTGGATGGGGTGCAGCAGCTGTGGCACTTTGGTAGGGATTCCTATTCGTCGTTCACCACGACGTACGTCGTAGTGACCGAACGATAGGGAACGTCTCGGTTACATATGGTAACCCTCGTTCCCTGAGGGAGGGAACGGAGACGTACGTCCCGTCGCCACATCTGCCGCTACCCGCCGGGGCAACCAGCTTTTTCAGGCTTGGCTCCTCAGCAAAAAACTGAAGTGCAATCACACCAGCTGCTCGTTAAATACCCGCGCTGCGAGGCTGCACAGCTGATGCAAATGATTGCACGCCAATGTGCATTGGCTTGTTTTAGTTCACTCGAAGTAGATTGGCCTCTCTAGCGAGATTCCTATTCGTCGTTCACCACGACGTACGTCTCCGTTCCCTCCCTCAGGGAACGAGGGTTACCATATGTAACCGAGACGGTATTTTTAATACAGCGCTGGCTTAAATAACATCATTTTTATTCATATCTTTCACATCTACTGCAGTCAGATTCACCGTGTTCACTCTGAAGGAATCACTCACATGACCTGTGCACTTGTAATGACACATCAAGGATGTTAAGAGGCTAAAAGCAGGTTTAGTACTTGCCCCATTGAAGTCAACAGGGTGCAAATTTTAAAAAGAGGATAACATGGTGTAGGCAACACCGATTTTTGTCGTTGTTCTCTGTATTGACAGCACTCCAAATGTACAAAAAAATGAGCTCAATGTTAAAATTGACCAGAGTTCTCCTTTAAATGGTACCACCTCTGTTGAGGTTCCAAGCGTACCGTACCGATACTAAAATGTGACGTGAAAACACTGGAGATCACTGATTGGTCAGACAGAATCATCTCTACCAGCGTCATTGTATTTACAACACGAGACACTAAACCCGCTAGATTTAAATAGCCAGTAGACAACAGCCAACCTGTTTTCAAAGTATTTGCTTCTAAAAAAGAGTATAAACTTCAAAAAAAGAAATGGCTGAATCGTGGTCAGTGGACGAGGTGCAGACGTTCCTCTCGTTGGTTGCCGAGGAGCGAATGGGGAAACACGGAATGAAAAATTCGCATTTAATATGATGTCATGGTAGTAGAGACGGCAACTATATAACGATCAGTCCCACCCACTTTGAAGCGGTACTAACTGCAGTGGAAAAGCAAACGAGCTAAAGCGAGCCGAACCGAGCCGTAACGAGTCGAACCGTACCGAGCCGAACCGAGCCGTACCACGCAGTGGAAAAGCAAAGCGAGCCGAACCGTTCCGCGCCGAGTCGAACCATGCAGTGGAAAAGCGCCATAATGCTCACCAAGGCTGCATTTATTTTATCAGACATACAGTAATACTTCATTTTTATTACAATTTAAAATGACTGTTTGCTATCGTAATCTATTTTAAAATGTAATTTATTCCTGTGATGCAATCAGCATCATTACTCCAGTCTTCAGCATCACATGATCCTTCAGAAATCATTCTGCATACACGCAATTCTGAGAAAAAACGCATAGAAAAAGACTAAAACTCATTTTTTTTGCCGAAATGCGAGATATAAACTTGCAATTGCAAAAAAAAGTCAGAATTGTGAGACATAATTGACAGAATTGCAGTTGCGATTGTTGCAATTCTGACTTTATAACACACAATTGTGACTTTATATCACGTAATTCTGAGAGAAAAAAACTCTGAATTGCGAGAAAAAAAGTTAGAATGTTTAGATAAAAAGTCACAATTACCTTTTTAATTTTTTTATTCAGTGGCGGAAACAAGCTTCCATATAATTCCAATAATGTAGACATAACTAGTTTGTTAGTTCTCACTTCTTGTTTAAGTGAAAAACTATTGTAAACATCATCCTCCTCATCCTGTGTCCTTGTTTTTGTGCATTACTGCATGTAGTACCTCACTGTCATTTGTAAAATAAAGCATATGCCTGCATACTGATAACTTCATAAATACACCTACCACACTATAAATGGTAAAGCAAAATTGGCACATTTTCTCCATTACCTGCGCTGAACACATCGTGCCGTCCAGCTCTGTTAATTAGTGCTCCTCCTGGGCAGGTACAGTACTGTTTGATCAACAACTTTTGTCTGCATTAAAGTCTGCATAAACGATCATATGTAAATGTATTTCAGATATTGCCTGGGAGGAGGATCTAATTGCGGTGAACACGGTGCCTTGGAACTTACAGCGTAATTGACAAGAGGTGGACATGCAGTAAAGCGTCCCTCTGAGGATTAACTACGACTCTATCTCCAGACAAACACCACTTTCTCCCTTTCAAAGCAAACACGTATAAAGCTTTAAGCTAACAAGTGAGCCTGTGCTTCTCTTTCAAGCTGTGGTGGCCATTCTCTACTCTTAGGAAAAAAAATCATGGTGATTCATGTTCAACGTCTTTTATTTTCTCATTACAAAAGTCGAATATGAACGCTACAGCTAGCGACCATTTTTAGCTGAACACGCCCATGGTAATGAAACATTTATCCTTTAATCTGGAGAGGAGGTCTCTGTAAGAAGCTGAATAGAGTTCATGATGGATGAGCTGGTAAATAGTTAATTAGACAGAGCACAGGACGACCTTAAATTAGGTGCATGACTGGAGCCTTTGTCTGGATGATAAGTCAGTGTTGTTCCTCCTTCTTTCGTCCATCTGTCTCATCTTTTTTTCTTTTCTCATTTCTTTGTTTGTTCCTATCCAGCCACCTTTACACTCTGTTTCTCTCTGCTCGCTGTCACCTTTTTCTCTTTATCACTCAGGCAACCGGGATTTTTTTCAGACCTTTAACACCATAGATCCATTAGTGACAATCTTTTAGCATATCTCTTAGAAATCAGTACTATTAGAGTGTGAGAGCCGCAAGGCTTTGGATTCAGACTTTGACAGAAGGTCGTTATGATATAGATTTATTCATCTGGTTTTGAGGATTTTCATTAAATCTAATAGAATTAGAGGGCCACAGTGTGTGTACATTTATATTTGCCTAGTCAAAGCAAAACTGACTTTGGAAAATAACCCACTAGATAATGGGTAAAGTGGAAACAGTTTTACAAGTGTATAAATATGTTTAAAACTTCTCAAGGACACATTTGGATCATACAGTATCACACCACAATCACAATAAAAATTAATAAAAAAATGTTTCATAAAGAAAATCTAGTCTGTTTTTAGGACATACATACATACATACACACACACATTATATATATATATATATATATATACATATGCATTTATGTAATACAAAAAACTATAATAAAATAATAATAAACTTTAATTACTTTATTGATAAAAAACGAATTATTATAAATATTAAAATGATCAGATAATTATATTACAGTACTGTGAATCTAATGAGAATAACCATTTGTTTATTTATTCTTATACCATGGTCTGGGTGAATACTCGATTCTGATTGGCTGCAGGGTGTCCATTAAAAAGTGATAGAGGACACCTAGTAAATAAACCGTCAGGCGTAACCAGGGAAACAAGTTATTGTTTGTAAAAACTTTAGATTTCTATTGTAAAACTAATTAAAATATAAACTAATGTTTTAAAAATGTGTTATTTGGCAAGTGACCATGGTATAAGCGGGTTAATGCCCTTCGAGGTGTCTATTGTCAGGTATTAATGGACTTCGGCGGAGGCAACGCCTCGTCGGGCATAATAACCCTTACATAATCTTCATCTGTGTATTACAATAATCTGAATTTGTGGGGGAAATTATTTTCCATGTTTTATTCTCATAAAAAAAAATATATATATATATATATATATATTATCCAAAAAATCATAATGGACCAATGCAAAATATAATTACTTATTTGTCTTCTTTTTGTTTTGGTGACGTTTTTTATCCAATGAGATTCACCCATATATGAAGTTCTGCCATGAAACTCTAACCCAAATCTGCTTGCAATCACATCATTCTCTATAGGGCACAGCTGATTGGTTCCTGCTGTATCAGTAGCCAATGAGCTCGCTGCTCAACCTTCAAATACTGGTCAGCATTATCTGTAGCAGTCGCAGCACACTTTCAGTAACCCTCCACCTTCCCCAGCTCCACCTGTATAGATCTGCAACGGGTAATTCATCATGTACTCTATATTGTACAGTAGCAGCATGTCTTACTTGCTCACAGCAGCATGGCACGTATGTATTGGCTGTAGCAAGGCTTGTATTTGCTCAGCAGCAGCAGCAGCAGTGTCAAGTCACCTTTATTTCTATAGCACTTTTAACAATACAGATTGTTTCAAAGCAGCTTTACGGTGATAACAGGAAAATAAAGTTTGTTTTGGCTGTACAGCAGCTCTAGAAGAAAATAGTGTCATTTTCCAGCTTAAGTATGTTCAGTGTTGATTTATTTCTGTTGTTAAAAAGTTATTAATTTAGTCAATTTATCTATACAGCTGCTCTGGAGAAACAGTAATGTCATCGTCCAGCTCAGTTCAAATCTCATACAATGATGCCAGTGCAAGCAGATGTGTAATATTGTTGAATAGTTTAGCAGATCTATTCTGCCAAGACCAAACATATCAACACTGTCACACGTCCATTACCAGGACAAACACTCCAAGAGTTTTCATGACAGAAAAATATTAATCTGGAGCTCAAGGATGCAGTGGAGATAAGGCACAGTCAACCACAGTATCATTTTACATTAGACTGTTGTTGCAAAAGAATTGGCTCTTGTCTGGATCGGAGACTAGCATGCGTTTCAAATGCTAAACAAACTCACTTGAGATATCACATAAAACCTTAGCGTATCACACTGATATTGATTCTTTCTGTGTTAACTGATACTGCTCAATAACACTGGGAATTTAATCAAATATGGACAAAGAAAGACTGTGTTTATCTTTTCTGCTTCTTTCTTCCGGCTTTAAATAAGTATATCTCTTTAGATGGGGGAAAAAAACATTCTCCAAAGCTTCTTTGGAGAAGAAGCCCCTTATAAAGAGTTTTTTTTTTTTTTTTCTAGAACAGCAAACAATACTGATTCATTTTACACTTCTTTATAAAATTCAGATGTGCAAGTATTGCTCATCTTAGACATTTTTGTTTTCCTTTGAGGAAAGAAAAATCAATGAGTAAGATAGAAAAAGAATCACAGACAGATCGACAGAGAGAGAGAGACAGACGGATGGCTAGACAGAAACAAAGGCAGAAAGTGAATGGCTGATATACCCATCGGAGGAAAAAACACTAATAAAATGAAACAACAAAAAAGTGTGAAACAGAATAGAAGACAAAATATCTTGTATTTCATCATAAGTATAGTTTGAAACAAGCAATGTATCTACATTAGGAGTCAGGCCTGCATGGGAAAAGATATTCAGAACGTCATTTGTCTGGTTGGAGAGGACCGAATCGTGGCAGATGAGAAGGCAACGTCTGACAGTGAGAAACAACATGGATGTTTCACTGGATCCGAGCAAATGACTTACACACTATTACGGAGATAACCACCTTGATAGTACTAATGGCATCATTGTTATGGGTGATTTTTCAGACACTGTTCACTTAGGTTGCTTGTGGGAAGTGAATGAGATGAACTCAGTGCAAATATGCTGGTGCATGACAATAGAGTTTTCTGGGCAATTTCAAATGTATCAGTATAGACATAAGATTGAATGAAAAATAATGAAAAATCTAACTCTAAAAGTTAAAACAATTCCAAGTTTCTGAAGAAAACTAAAGAAAACTTTCTTTTCTAGGCCTATGCAAAACCCACAAACACTATTCTAGGGTGTTTTGGGAGGTTGTTATTGCTGCTCTGCTGTTGCTAGGGTGTTCTGGTGGTTGCTAAGTGGTAAGTGGCTGTTAGGGCTTGTATGCTGTTGCTGTTTTGGGTGGTTGCTAAGTGGTTGTTAGGGCTGCTATGCTGTTGCTAAGTGGTTGTTAGGGAGTTTTGTGTGGTGGATGGAGCTGCTGTGCTGTTTCTAGGATGTTCTGGGTGGTTGCTTGGTAGTTTGGGTATTCTGGGTGGTTGTTAGGGCTGCTACACTGTTGCTGTTTTGGGTGGTTGCTTGGTAGTTGTTAGGGCATACTGGGTGGTTGTTAGGGCTGCTACACTGTTGCTGTTTTGGGTGGTTGCTTGGTAGTTGTTAGAGTATTCTGGGTGGTTGTTAGGGCTGCTATGCTGTTGCTGCTTTGGTTGGTTGATAAGTGGTTGATAGGGAGTTTTGTATGTTGATGGAGCTGCTATGCTGTTTCTAGGATGTTCTGGGTGGTTGCTAGGTAGTTGTTAGGGTATTCTGGGTGGTTCTTAGGGCTGCTATGCTGTTGCTGTTTTGGGTGGTTGCTAGGTAGTTGTTAGGGTATTCTTGGTATTTGTTAGAACTGTTATGCTGTTGCTAAGTGGTTATTAGGGAGTTTTGTGTGGTTGATAGAGCTGCTATGCTGATTCTAGGATGTGCAGGTTGGTTGCTAGGTAGTTTTTAGGGTATTATGGGTGGTTGTTAGGGCTGCTATGCGCTTGCTAGCGTGCTTTATGGGGTTACGAAGCTTTGTGTGGTTGATAGAACTGCTATGCTGTTTCTAGGATGTTCTGGGTGGTTGTTTTTTAGGCCGTGTGTCCACAAAAGCGTTTTTTTTTTTTTTCCTGAGGCTATAGTATTTTTTTAAAATGGAACGTTTTTAATTTTTTTCCAGTTGTTTTCAGTGGGAACGCCATGTTTTCAAAATGCCAGCAGCATGACGAGGCGCTGAGCGTCTATTTCACGCTGAGTGCTCAGTGTTATTTTACCAGTCGCCGGGAGTTGGGTAACTTTGGATAAAGTGCAGTACTTATCACTGTAACCTTTTACCCAGCCGTCCAATCACAGTGGATGAGGGGCGGGCCAAACCAACACTGACCAACCGTCACATTCTACTTGTACAACGTGGACACACGGACTTAGTGTTGCTATGATTTTCCGGATGGTTGCTAGGTAGTGGTTAGTGTATCTTGGTGGTTGTTAGTGCTGATATGCTGTTGCTAGGATGTTTTGAGTGGTTGCTCAGGCTGATTTGTTACTTATTAGAGCCTATAGAACCAACCATACATTGGAAATTCTGCACAAAACAGTCAACTAAAATTCTATCTTTCATTAAATAGAGAATGCACAGTGGAAAAGCTGTCTACTGTCACCAGCCTTGAACCAAGAAAAGCCTTGACAGTGCACAGACTCCACGAACACGGCCTGGGCGCAGAGACAGACAGGTACAGACACGTACAGGCACACACGGACAGGCTGTGCTCTTTGCTGCACACAAAATGAGCTAGAAACAGAACTAGACTTTATGACCTTATGCCCTTATCCCCACACGAATTAAAAACACATTGTTTCCCAGTTTGTAAAGAATCTCAGAAACTAATGTCTGCTCCTTGAATGTGAGGTTCGATTGTGAAGTCTTGCTTACTGAGAACCAGTGGGACATAATGTCAAGCTGAAAGTGACCTGCGTATTAGATAAAATACACTTTGATTCTGACCTGGTTTGCAAAATAAACTTGAAAATAATTTTAACAGGCACACTATACTTTATGTACATAGATTAAGTGTGTGTGTGTGTGTGTGTGTGTGTGTGTGTGTGTAATATGAGGAAACTTGTGGCATTGAAGTAGGGCTGGGCGATAAACAATATCATATCGAGATCACGATAAAGTCTATGTCGATAACAATGATAAGCTTGGACATTTTTACTCGATATGGATCAATCTGACAGCCTATCACGCAGCACATATAAACGCGACAACAGCTAGTCAGTGCATGACACTAATAAGTGATTTCTGTGTGTCTCTGTGTGAATGAACGTCACGGTTTCGTCTGAAACACAAACTCACATGTGATGCTCACTGTGTTTTCAGCATCTGCTGTCTCAACATATGAGGACATGAACACATGAACTTCATCTCCACAGCTGCTTTGAGAGTCACTTCACAAGCTTTTCACCATTTCATTTGAGAAAAACTACCATCAAATACACACTGAAACTGAAACTAAGGCTCTGTTTGCACCTGGTATTAAGATGCGTTTTAGTCGATCGGATCACAAGTAGAAGAGGGAGACACATTCCCGTTTACATCTGGTGTTTTAATTCGTCTCTTTTGTCCACTTTCAAGCACTTCTCTCCTGATTTTTTCAAGGGGAGGGTCTATGTAAATGTATGTATTGGCTTTTTCAGTTCTTTCGATCTACTGGACAAAATAAGCTTTAACAATTACAGTTAACAATTTACATATGAACATGAAAGGAGACGACGTAAAACACAGAGAGCAGCAGCTTTCGCAAGATCACACGCTGAATAAGGAACGGTGCGAGAACATTGTGCTCGGTACGTTTTTCATCTTCAAACCAAACTTGGGTCTTCAGACGACAAAGTTTAAATCCCGTCTGGCTAGCGCTCTTCCTGTAATGTTTAGGCATTAAGTCAGTAGGCGGAGAGTAGGCGGTCTTTTGTGGCTGTTTGAATACACTCGACCACATTTGCATTTACACTACGAAAGCAATCCGGTCGAATGCTTTTTCGACTACCTCTGGAAGTGGTTGAAAGTGGACAAACTCAAAACGTTTTAGACCCGTTTACACCTGTGTGCGTCGGCCACTTGTGATTCGATCAACCAAAACGCTTCTTAATACCAGGTGGAAACAGGGCCTAAGATTGAAAGATCTTCACGACAACCCATCAAAATAAAAGTTCGGTTTCACTTCAAGAAATTATGACAGAAATATATCACTACTGTATACTAAAATGTCCTCCTCAGAGTAAAAATAATATGATTATTTCTAAGGAATAACATACAACCAATATATTTTTTATTCATGTTTTAAATTTATACAGTTCTGTTGTGCAGCATCTTATTTTTCCGATGTAAATGTATTGTTGTATTTTCAGTTGATTACATTTTAAAAGCTTGATTAAATTGTTAAAGCTTATATAAACTGTGTTAAATCATAAAATAAAAAAATAAAATGGTAATCAGAATTTAGGGAAAAATAAAATGGATTGCATTGGGCCCTAAATTAAAAGGTATAGCTACTCTCTGGAGTTTAATTATGAACAAGTAAGTTTACATGTTTACATTCATTCTAAAGGTCTAACAAATATGTGGAAAGCATTTCCTTCCCCATTAATATCGTAAATAAATATCGATATTGTATAATAATATTTTTGGCTGTATCGCCCAGCCCTAGTTTGAAGTTGGTCTTTCATAGTTCATAAGACTTAATGGAGTTTATTTAAGCATCAACTTAAATAAATAGCTAAAGTGTCTTAAAATACATGCAAATGAACCAACTGGCATAGAGTAAAGGCCCGTTCACACCAAGCACGATAACTATAAAGATAACGATAAAGATAACTATATATGTGTCCACACCAGCGACCGATAACGGTCTTTTTATTCTAAGCACGCGCGCGCCCGGATGATCCAGATCCATTTTAAATGCGCGAGACCTTTAAATTAGAATGAATTCTGATTGGCTGTCAGTGTTTTATCGTTCGACTGCTGGAAAAAAATCGTTCTGAAAGTGATCCCAACGATATCGTTCCTCATATCTTTATCGTTATAGTTGTGGTGTGAACTCTGTTATTCTTTAATATGGAGAACGATTTTTAGAATTATATCTTTATCGTTATCTTTATAGTTATCGTCCTTGGTGTGAACGGGCCTTAAGAGTTAAGAGTAACGTTCACACAGCAGCAGAATACGCTTGTCAGTCCTGTATTTGAGTCCTTAATATGGTTACGTTCACACACATTGCAGTTATTTACGGGAGTGACAACCGCGTTCTATAACCAAATCCACACCCCTACATTTTCATGGATGGCGATGGATGAATGGATGGATGGATGGATGGATATATGGATATATGAGCTGTGTGTCATCTGAAGGTTTAAAATCCAGTCACTGCTCCCGTCAGACTCATATGCACCGCTCTCCATCCAGATATAAAAGCTGCTGTCGGATAATGAAGATTTGACGGATGAACTCGCAGCTCGATTGGACTTATGTTGTGTCAAAAGTGATAAGACAAAGTTTCAGAGTTTAAAGTTTCAGTTTAATGGATGTCGCCATCTTTGATATTACTTTTGCCACTGTCGCTATAGGGTTACTGGTTAGAGAATATGAGCCTGGCTCCCGTTGCACATTCATACAGACGGTATTTGAGACGATACTGTGAGTTGCTGTGTGAACGGGACATTTCAAGACTCACACCTGTAAGTAAATCCGGTGTCAATCCCAAAAACTGATCATTGTGTAGCCCAGACAATTTGGGAAATATTCAATATTTACTATTGAATACTGAGATCATGTGCAACAGTAAATGTGCAAGAAATACATTCAAGTAAAAAGACAGTAAACGACAACTCATTTACAAAAGTAACATTAAGCCGAAGAAAAACATGACAAACATCTAATAAATGAAACACTGGCATGTTTTATTCCATTAATGAACTCTCTGAACACATCATCAGATGCTACTTCAAAAGTCTTTTTTAATGAAACACACACATGCAGATAAAAAAATTAAATAAAAAAGCCAGATAACTGCAGGGTTGAAAAACATCACGTAGACTTCCAGTAATTAGCAGATTATATCCACATAGCCGGAGAGGGGAGGTGAAATCACTCAGCTCTTCTCAAACCTCTAATGGGGTCAAAAACAGCTCGATAAATCCAGTGCTTGGCTTTCAAATCCACTGCAAGCGGGGTGAAAGGGAGCGATGTAGGGGCAGCAGAAGCAGTCGATAAGGGTACGGATGTTAAAGTCAACAAGAAATCAAAATTGACCACATTGACTTTCTTATTACATGTTCCTGATGTTATGTTGAATGTTTCATCATTTCAATGAATGTGATCACCATTAATTAAAAATATGTGGTTAAGTGGTTTTTTTTTTTTTTTTTTTTTTTTTTTTTTGATTGACAGCACTAATATACAGTGCTGGTCAGAATTATTTGCCCCCTTGGTAAATATGATCAAAGATGGCTGTAAAAAATAAATCTGCATGGGGGGGAACAACACATTGGGAACAATTATTGCCCCCTTTTATTAAATATTTTTTGCAACCTCCTTTTGCCAAGATAACAGCCTTCTCCTATAATGCCGGATGAGTTTGGAGAACAGAGACCATTCCTCCATACAGAATCTCTCCAGATCCTTCAGATTCCCAGATCCATGTTGGCGCTTCTTCTCTTCAGTTTCAGTTTCCTCATTTTCTATAGGGTTCATGTCCGGGACTGGGATGGTCATGGCAGAAGCTTGGTTTTGTGCTCAGTGACCCATTTTTGTTTGGATTTTGATGTTTGTTTTTGGATCACTGTCCTGTTGGAAGATCCAAACATGGCCCGTTATAAGATTTCTAGCACAGGCTGTCAGGTTTTGATTTTTTATCTGTTGGTGTTTGATCGAATCCATCATGCCATGTATCTGAACAAGATACAGATACAAGATACAAGCCAGGACCTCTGGCAGAAAATATATATATATATTTAAGTACTAAAAAATCAAAAAATGCGTGTGTGCGCGTGTGTGTGACCGTATCCCAGACAGTAATTGACAGGTCTTGGTGTGGTTTGTGCAGACTATTATTGTATGTATACCATAACATGACAAATTAAATGTGACCATACTCTCCCTGGTGGAATGTCCATGATAATGTTATCGCCAATCGCTTACGTCTCACGAGGGCAGTCGAGGACGTGGTGGCAGGACAGGTTATAGATCTGTCTCTTAAAACTTGCCATTGGTACAGGTTTATGGATTTTCCAACAGTGAATGACATTGTTTGTCCACACGTCACAAAAGGAAGCTGGCCCAGTCATGTGAGCTTTAGAATATGTTTTTGTTAGTTTGTTTTTTAACTCAGAGTGTGTCGAAGGTCATCCATTCTTCTAAATGTACTGACAAAATAAAGGTATGTTGGCGTTTCACTTTCTGTTTAATTGTCTGTTCAAGTCTCCAAGAAACACAATTATTTCAATAATCAACATCAGAGAACGAGAGACATCCACTGTCAGCAGCTCATTTTCTGCATGTGAACAATCTTCCATTGTCATTCAAAGTAGAATTATTATAGAAAGAATCCATTTCATTCTTATCATGTCTAAACAGCTTTGTGGATGGATTTGACATATTTATTTATTTTTTAAATAGCCAGCATCGTTCCTCAGGCAGCTGTGAAGAAAATCAAGCTTTTAATGTTGTTTATATGTCTATGTGGTGTTTTTAATATGCTTTAAGACAAACCATGTACAAATTCATAAGTATTTTCTCCTTAAAACTGCAGTGAACCAAAAACGTAAAGTCTCAAAAACGCGGTTTGAAATCGTTTCTTACGTCACAAACTACCTTGCAACCAATTATGTCAACGTGTGATCGTCAACGAGTGGATCTCTGAGCTAGCGTGAGTGAGTGGAGGCGGGGCTAATTTGCATATTCATAGAACCACGTATACATGAGTCAAGGGTGTAGAGTTACATTCAAGCTATTTTAAGGCATGAAGACTTTTTTTTTTTTTTTTTACAGGAAAAAACATCAAATATGTCATTCTGGTGATCAAAGATGAGTTTTAAGATTATACAATTACTAAATAAAGCTGTTAAAGACCCCCTGGAATTTAACAGCTTCAGTCTGGCCCAACAGATAAAGTACCACTTTCCATTGTTGTTGTTGTATTGCTGTACCTGGTTATGATACCTGCTACATCTTGGAAGTCTAAACCTTTACTGTACATAATGATTTTAAGTCTCAGATTGTGTGAATGTACAGGAATGTTTAAGCAAGGTATAGTATTAATAGTATAAGTAGTCTAGAGCATTTGATGTGACATTGGACTGTGGTGCTCTGACAAGATATTTGAGTTTGAAAAACCAGCTCTTGTCAATTCTGGGATGTTTACTCTTTAGTCGCTTCATGCATCTTGATCAGTTACATTTCTATCTGATTATTCTTGGCAACACTGGCCAGATTGCCATGCGATTTGAATGCGTCTTGAATGGCATTTACGCTTGATATGTTCAGAACTGGATAATTGTTTTTGAAGTCTATACGCTCTTAGAAAAAAAAGGTTAAATAAGGTTCTAAATAGAACCCTATGGGTTCTTAACTAAATTTGAAGAACCCTTTATGCCAAAAAAGGTTCTATATACAGATAAATGTCTTAAATGATTGCATAATACTTTCATGTTTAACATGTTATTTCAGTTTTTTCTAGTGTTAAATGTTTATGAGATTCAATAAAAATGAATCGAAACAAAATTAATTAATTAAAACTAAATCCTTAAAATTATCCCATAATGGGAAGCCCTAAAAGGTTCACCTGACAGAACTATTTAAGGTTCTATATAGAAGCTTTTCTTCTAAGAGTGAAATACCTATTTCCTAATTCCATCCCCCCATCATTATAACAGTTGCACATTTTTACCCTTTTCTTGGTAAATGTTACATAATCAATATTCATAATCCACATTTTATAAATTGCATAATCTGTTCCTCACATTCTGCTGTACTAGTATTTACCCCATCGTGTGGAAAAGCTACTTGTGATGATCTTTGATTCAGCATGTGTTTTTTTCTCTTTACCACCATTTTTATGGTGGATATCAGTATATGTTCAAAACAGATTTAGGTAGCAACATGGCCTTGCCAATTCAGCAGAAAAGGGCTGTTGGATTTACTGG
Organism: Scardinius erythrophthalmus; assembly: GCF_964197995.2. NCBI lineage: Eukaryota > Metazoa > Chordata > Actinopteri > Cypriniformes > Leuciscidae > Scardinius > Scardinius erythrophthalmus. The sequence continues at coordinate 7,744,672 of NC_138225.1, read as the reverse complement.
TTTAAAAAAGATTTTTGTTTTGTAAATTACAGTTTTAAATTGTAAAATGTTCAGGTTGTTCTGTAAATATGTTTACTGTATTTTTTACATAATTATTCTAGCAACCACAGCTGCCAGTTTTATTTCATAAAAAACAACAGATTTTGTTTTTACAGAAAGTAAGAAATGTTTTGCCACAAATTATGTTTCCACGATATCAAGGAAAGTTACAAAAGCTCAATGTCTGGCTTCTGAGTTCAAGATAGAATCACACACACACTGAATGCACGAGTACACATGAAAACACAAACACCACACGCCAGCGGCATGCATGTTGGCATGAACACACACACACACACACACACACACACACACACACACACACACACACACACACACACACACACACACACACTCTCTCTCCCCCCCCCACCCCACCCCCCTCATTTCCTCTGAAGCACACTAGGCTGAGGGTGTAATCGTCAGTTAATTACTCTGCTCTTGACCTGTGAGCGAAAGGAGTCGCTTTGGTGCTGCTATCTGTATAAAACGCATTAGTTCAAGCTTTCTCTAATTGCTTTAATTAGTCATGAAGGAAGGCATGATCTGCTGCTAATTGATAACGACTTAAATAGAAGGCAATGGTTTGATAATAATGAGATTTCCTGATGAATTTGGTGAAAATGTTGGTCTATCTATCTATCTATCTATCTATCTATCTATCTATCTATCTATCTATCTATCTATCTATCTATCTATCTATCTATCTATCTATCTATCTATCTATCTATCTATCTATCTATCTATCTATCTATCTATCTATCTATCTATCTATCTATCTATCTATACAGTGCTAGAGAAATTGGTCACCATAAAGAAAAAAGGTGTTATTGATTTTTTTTTTACACAGCTCATATGAGGATGAACAGCCGAAAAAATAAACTGCAGAGAATAAGGGAGTCTGGAAAAAAGGAAATGTGTGATTGCTAAAAACATCTGAGCTTCACAGTCGTAGGTGTTCTTGTTTGCATATACAATATTTCTCATCTAATTTTCTACTCACATGTATCTCTCTCTCTTCCTCTTTCTCTGTAGCAAGGTCTCCAGGGAGAGGGAGGTGTGTGTGTGTGTGTGAGACTGCGGGTGTATGTTCACCTGGATGAGGTGAGCCAGGTGTTCACTGGCCTCATGTGTTTGTGTCTCTCAGTATTATAAAAAATCCAGTGGGATGCCGCTATGCTGTGCTGCACAAATTCAATCTGCTTAAACCTTTTTGCTGGGAGATATCAGACACAGCAAGCCAAAAAACACAAAACCTGTCAATTAAACATCACACTGCTATAATTAAATATTAATTTTAATTGGAAAAACTCATTTGAAAATACATTATTTAAACTTTGCTACAGACGTCTGTATATTGCTTGTTTTTAACCAGCAAAAAGTCAACTTCAAGCAAGGATGTAAAAATAAATTATATTTATGAAAAAAATCTAAAATCATGAATATTTATTATCTAATAAAAAGCGGGTAAAATGGGTGCTAGCCACAGTAGCATTCAGTTCAAGGGGCCTTTTAAAAAAATATCTCTCAAAAGTCATAAAATTTAATTTGAGTTACACCAGTAAAAGTCATTTCAAATGGTTTTGCTATTTATCCTGATTTATATGAAGTCAATTTAACTGGTTCCTATCTGTAAAGACCATACGGTACTAGAAATATTTATGTCCATCAAATTCTAAATTAAAAGTAAAAAAAATATAAAATAAGACAAGAGTACCTTTAATTTCTTTCTGAGTACCTAAGTTATCTAAAAAAAACAAACAAAAAAACATATACGTTGCCAAAGGTATATTTAATATACAGTAAAAATAACTTTTTCTTTATTAAATTACCAGCACACATAAATATATCATCATGATATATGCCATGATATATACAAATAAATATATCATCATGATACATGCCATGATATAAAGTCACCCGTAGTGTGATTGAGGTCATACCACCCAGTCTAAAATGCTTAACTGGCGCTAATTATAGACACTCTCAAGATAAGTCAAGCTGAATGTGTGATCCACAGGGACGGCTGAATTCATATCTTGTCTCTGAAATAGTCTGTCAATTATTGATGCAGCCCTTGCTTTTGTCATGCTAAATGTAAAGAGCTGTACACCGTGCTCCGACACGTTGAGGTTTTCTTCTGGGGTTTCTCGTCTCACGCTGATCTCCTTGTGTCAGGCTGTTCATCAGGACGGAGCGATACTGAGGCACAGCGATAAACAAGCGGATCTGATCAGACAAGATTAGTAAACGCAGACTGAAGCTCTTTTCCAAACTGTTGAGAACTGCCTATCTAGACAGCATTTTTAGGCCTACTTCTGACATGAAGGCTGTTTCGAATGGTAGATACTTGGTAACTTGGCAAAATTCTGAATTGTGGAATTGGCATCTGTTTATTAAATGAGAGTGAATTGGTTACACCCACAGAAAGTTGAATTAGAATTTGAATTTGAATGGCTTGATGAATCGCAATTCAAATAAATGTAACACAGGCAATGCATTCTGGGAAATTAAGTGTTCTTCCACCCCGTTCCGCAGACGTTAATGTATATAATATGATGAAAAACAAAGAAATAAATACATTCTGTAGGTGTAATTTCAAACATCTATCAATCTATCTTGATCAAATTTGCTTTTCTAGTTGAGCATCCTGTTTGATACTTCAATTCACATATTCACATTGAAATCAGAATCGGGAATTTAATTGAAATTGGCATGCAACAAATTCTAAGGGTACATTTACACGCCAACGATGCAATAAAAACATAAACGATTTTCATTTGCGTACAGATGACAACATTGTTGTCGAAAAGTCCCATTTACACGATTTCACGAAAACGACTAATAACGCTGTATTATGTGTGCCAGGCCAGTAGTTGGCGACGTCATATGCACCTATTGACTGAACATGTAATTCGCATGTGCATGTCACCCTTTTCACAAATTTGCGTTTTTGTAGTTTACACAGAGAAGATAGCGTTATTGCTTTCAAAAACTTTAAAACCCTTTTTCAAAAGTTTGCGTTTTTAGGCCCCCAAAGTGCTGTTGTCGTGTAAGTCAACGGCCAAAACGCATAAAATGTTTTTCGTTTTTAGTTGAAAATGTTGAAGTGTAAACACCCCCTATGACATTATTGCATGTATACTTTATGTAGAGCAGGATTTCAGCAAGTTGATGAAAAATAATAATTAATTTAAAAATAATAACACTTTAAAGTTTTATACATATAAATGAATATTTAATAAAGATTTTATTTTATTTTTATTTTATATATACAGTGTATATATATATATACACAGTATATATATATATATATATATATATATATATATATATATATATATATATATATATATATATATATATATTATTTTTTTTTTTTTTTTTTTTTACCTGTATGTCAAATAGCCTACCATATGACTTAACCGACATAAAAAAAACTATAAACAGTGAATGTGTTGTTAAATTGATGACATATTAAAGGGATAGTTCACCCAAAAATGATCATGTTGTCATCAAGTTGTTCCAAACCTGTAAAAGTTTTTTTCTTCTGCTGAACACAAAAGAAGATATTTTGAAGAATGTTGGTAACCAGACTTTTGACAGTAGCCATTGATTTCCATAGCAGGAAAAAGCAGGTTTGGTTACCAACATTCTTCAAAATATCTTCTTTTGTGTTCAACAGAAGAAAGAAACTCACACAGGTTTGGAAGAACATGAGGGTGAGTAAATGATCACAGAATTTTCATTTTTAGGTGAACCATCCCTTTAACTTAGAATCATAAAGTGGATTGGCTGACAAAAAAGTTTGGGAATCCCTGATGTATTTTAAACAAAAATGTTACATTATTATGATTAGTAGACAATCACATTGCTAGTTTAGTAACATGCCAACATCAATTTTGAGTGGAGTGTCCTGTGGGCATCGTGTGAGGAGTATAGCCTATATGTGCCATGCTGAGTTGCTGTCGAGAGCGTTCCAAATCAGTCACTTATGAGGTTCCATTTCAGTTAGGATGCAGACAGTGACGCAGCTCGCAGATTTTGGAATAAATCAAGAGTGTCAGAAGAAGAGAGAGAGAGAGAAGAAATGAGCGATTGTGTGTTTGAGATGGAGAAAGAAAGGGTGGAGGAGAACGGGATGTCAGGAATCTGATCAAAGACCGTAGCAGTGTGAATATTCATGCATGTCTTGTTAAAGTCCAGTATGTGTTGGCCTATTTACCAGAGAAGTGCAGAGATCTGCCTCCAGGGTTTATTTTCAAATATCTCATGGCCATTAAGAAGTAATGGGGCTTAAGACGGTAAACCATCACATCGCACACCGACCCGAGTGACACGCAAGGACAGGGAAGATCGACGAATCGAAGCAGGCAGGCAGAAAGAGAGGCGCCTTTGTAGAAAAAGTCGAGGTAATTCAGCACAAGGGTAAATAAATAAAGGAGGAGAATAGCCACATGATGGATGGATGGATGGATGGATGGGTGGATGGATCATGTTTGCGTCTTGACGGAGCTGACGAAGCAGGATCGACTCATTCGGTATTCCGGAGGAGAAAAGCCAGGGATTCTACGGCCAACTCGACTCATCTTCAAAGAGATATTAACATAGCGCCGGGTCTCTTTTATCTCTCCTCTAATTTCAAGGATGCCAGCTGAAATTAAAACACTGCGATATTGAAACAAGACTAAAAATATACAAAGAGAGAGAGGAGGAAAACTGGGCGAGGAGGAAACAGGCAGCCCATGGTGCACAGGAAGCAAGCGTGCTCATAATGAGCTCTGCTTTATTACGACCCGAGCCACAGTCAAAGGAAGCAGCAGGTGGGATGTGGGATTCGGCATTAGCGGGATCGGGTGGAGATTATGATCGTCAAGAGTTCAGATTGCAGGAGTGACTCAGTTCTTAACTCTGCCTACTATGAAAGAATAAAGTAAAATGCCTTAAAGGGATAGTTCACCCGACAATGAAAATCCTGTTATCATTTACTCACCCTCTTGTTGTTACAAACATGTATGAGTTCTTTCTTCTGTTGAGCACAAAATAAGATAAAAAAATAATAATAATAATTTTGGTAACCAGACAGTTGACAGGCATTGTATTTTGACAGCCATAAGTAAATGGCTGCAGTCAACTGTTTGATTACCTACATTTTATATCTTCTTTTGTGTTCAGCAGAAGAAATAAACTTATACAGGTTTGGAACAACTTGAGGGAAGTAATGACCAATTTTCATTTTGGGTAAACAATCTCTTTAAGAAGAAATTACTTGACAAAACTCATCCTCAGATGGGACGCCTACATTTCGTGTCATATATACTGTATATAGAGTGCATCAGCTAATTTCTGGAAAGTAAAAAACCCTATTCGTTTTTTTCCCATAGAGATATCAGTAATAAATATTGTATGCTTTTGAAAGAAGTCTCTTATGCTTACTAAGGCTGCATTTATTTGAAAAAATACAGAAAAAACAGAAATATTACGAAATAATATTACCATTTAAAATAACTGTTTTCTATTTTAATATATATATATATTCAAATATCACCAAAATTAAATATTTAAAAGTTTTTTCTTTGAAAAAAATGTCTTAATGCTTTAAAATAGCTTGAATGTAACTCACACCCTTGCCTCATTTAGTGTACGCGGTTCTATGAATATGCAAATTATCCCCGCCTCCACTCACTCACACCATACAAGGTTTGTGACATCAGAAACACCAGCGATTTCAAACCGCATTTTTGAGACTGCAATGGTGCTGACTTATGAATTTGCACATGGTTTGTCTTAAAGCATATTAAAAACACATTTTGAGACTTTTTTTGTTTTGTTTTTTTTATCACAGGGGAATTCCATTCACAATTCTTTATGGGCTGTTTTCATGAATCACTGTGAATGGCATGATTTCATTTCCTCTGAAAGACGTTGAGTACATAGCCTTGAACATTGGTCATTTTTCATATAGAGGGAGGGCTTTTTTTTGCTTCAAATCAGTTAGAAAATGTTGATTCATCTCAGAACTGGTTGGTTTGGCTCAGGACTTAGAAGTAATTTTTTTCAATATATTTTTGAAAAATGGGGAAATACTTTGAGGAGATATCAAGGACGCTGGAAAAGTGGGCCATCACTGTTGCGCTCTATTGCCCCCAAAAATTGGCAAGCACAAGCTGAAATTGTCCATTTTTTAGTACATCTGAAACCTGCCTTACTGGATTTGGCAAAGTTTGTGATATCAAAAATTTTGAAAGAAAGAGTTTTGCTTGAGGTTCTACTTTGAGCTTGTTAAATAGATGTGCGCGAGCAGAACTGTTTGTAGAAAGTGTGTATGACCAGAATTTCTCGGTAGAATATTTTGCATATGGATGCAGCATACCTTTTTACTAGTGGATATATTTTACTTGATACTAAGTGATTCTAAGTAGACAACTGTATTGATTATAATAAGAGCAGTCTACTTTTTCTGTGTTTTTCTACACTTTCAGTGTAGACCTGAGAATAATATTCTATTTTAGTTAAGTCTATGCGCACACGGTTGTGTAACAGCCACAACATAACCCAAATACCAGCTGCACTCAGAGTCGGCTTGCATTTTCAAACACGCATTCATATTTTATAGCAGCTTTTCTTTTAAGTTAGACTGTTGTATTAGACTTTTTTGACCTTTGAATTGTTCTCTCTTTGACATTGCATGCATGTACATGTACATAGTGCACTTGTAAACATCTATGAATTTCTTTTTCTAATTAAATAATTGAACACATGTCCTTGATTGACTATAGAGCAGAGCACTTAATTATTATTACTCAAAATACCTTAAAAATACAGTGGCAGTACCATGGTAAAGTGATGTATCAGATAGCTATACAATTGTTCTTTGATATAGTGGAGTTCACACCAAGGTTATTATAGTTTTGCATTTTTAAATTAGTTTTTATTTTAATATCATTTTCAAATTTCCTATAAATTTCAGTTTAGTTTTAGTTAGTTTCATTAATGGTTTTGTTAGTTTTAGTTTAGTTTTTATTTTGTGAACACATTTCTATTTAGTTTTCATATATTTAGTTTCAGTTTTAGTTTTAGTAATTATAGTTTAGCAGAGTTAACAGAACACTTCCAGTTAAAGACATTTAATTTCAGCAAAGTTTAATGTTTGCAGTTTACATTTAACTCTTGTGAAAACCTCTTAAAGGGTTAGTTCACCCAAAAATGAAAATTATGTCATTAATGACTCCACCTCATGTCGTTCCAAGCCCGTAAGACCTCCGTTCATCTTCGGAACACAGTTTAAGATATTGTAGATTTAGTCCGAGAGCTTTCTGTTCCTCCATTGAAAGTCAATGGACGGCATACTGTCCATGTCCAGAAAGGCAATAAAGACATCATCAAAGTAGTCCATGTGACATCAGTGGCTCAATCTTAAGTTTATCAAGCGACGAGAATACTTTTTGTGCGCAAAAAGTAAACAAAAATAATGACTTTATTCCACTATTCATTTCCTTCTCTCTGGGCCTCGAGCTATTTCACGTAGTGTTTTTGCGCAGCGCGTCTGTGTTGTACGTCACACGTAGGCTCACTATTGGCCGACGCTGGTCATGTGTGATGCGTGTGACGTACAACACAGACGCGCTACGCAAAAACACTACGTGAACTCACTCGAGGCCTAGAGAGACGGAAATGAATAATTTATAAACTTAAGATTGAGCCACTGATGTCACATGGACTACTTTGATGATGTCTGTACTGCCTTTCTGGACATGGACAGTATGCCGTCCATTGACTTTCAATGGAGGAACAGAAAGCTCTCGGACTAAATCTACAATATCTTAAACTGTGTTCCGAAGATGAACGGAGGTCTTACGGGCTTGGAACGACATGAGGTGGAGTCATTAATGACATAATTTTCATTTTTGGGTGAACTAACCCTTTAATAATAAAAATAAAATAATTGTTTGAGGATGAACAAAGAACCAAACAAATGCAACTAAAAAGTAAAAATTATATAATAATATTAAAAATGAAATCTTGTTAAACGTGGTGTATAAGAAAAAGAAAAAGATATGCGTATGATTATTATGATTATTCTTTTAAGTTTATTTATATGATTAATCCTTTCAAACATTATTCTTGTATTGATCCATTTATGTTTTTTGTTTAAAATCATATACTCATATGCCTCGTTTCCACTGAGCGGTACGGTACGGTACGGTACGGAACGGTACGCATTTATTTGCGTTTCCACTATCAAAAGTTGTGAATGGTACCAAAATGCCGAACCGTACCGTACCACTTTTTAGGTACCCTTCCATTGGGGTACCTAGCACAGTGGAACGGTACTAAAAGGTGGAGCTAGACTCACTGCAGGACATTGATTGGTTGACAGAGAATCGTCACTTGCACGTGCTACAAGAGGAATGACAACATAAGAAGCGCCATTTTTTAACATACAGTTTAATATAATACTACTGTTACTGTATCACGAAATGTAATTTTAAGAGTTTTTCAGGCGAGAATGTAGTTGTTTAAAGCTCAAATCTGTGGTTTATTTATAAAGATGATTTTTTTTTCCCCGGTTGTGAGATCCATGCGTTCAGCGGGCGCTCGGCGCTCATGTTTCCCGGCTGGATGAGCCTTGCCTCGGCGTTCGTCGCGGACTCCGACGGTAGTGGTTAAACATAAGATATAATTCGTTTTGTGTAGACCTAACGGGCGATCTTTGGTCTCGTGAATATATAATGAGTTCCCTGTCAATCGTTTTGGCTGAGGGCTAAGTTTAGTTTTATATTAACGCTATTTGTGTTTAACTACTTGTAATGTTAGAGTGCTGCATTTGGATATTTGACTGAATTGTTTGCTTTATTTCTTATTGTATAGCTTCTTGTACTTTACTTAAACTTTTATATAGGCTATTATTGATAAAACTGAAATTTTACAAAAAAAAATATGGTTTCTTGTCATTTTTTATTACAAGATTATCACTGATGTTTATTGCAACATTTGTACAAATGCATATATTGCCTGGAATATGTTTATTTTATTTATTTTTTTAAACGAAAAGAGGTAACGTTAGGGTTGTGTTTTAAATTTCGTTTCGTTATAAATAGAATAACGTATAACGTGCAGTGAATAATCAATATGCGTTGCGCATGAACCACATTTGTGTCCCTATAATGTTTAATTTATTTAAATGAAAACGAAAAGAGGCAGAGTGGTGTTTTATAACATATTTCGTTTTATTGTTGCTTAAAATGTACAGACAGAGTAACCGAGATAACCGGTGTATCAGCGACGCTTTTAAGAACGCGCTGTACCATTTGCATGTAGGAGTCGCACATGGCAAGTACAAACTTTGCGTACTTGATATTGAGAAAAGCCTAATGTCGGCGCTTGTCTTCTTGTGACAAACATGTCGAGGAGCAAGAATAAGATCTGCTGCATGTCATCCATTGTAGTTTACTATGTTCTTCTTTGCGCGAAAATGACGTCGATCGAAACACCACGCCTATCAAGTAAGGGTACTGTTGGCAGTGGAAACGCTAGCCAGATCATGGTTAACAGACCCGAACCGTACCGTACTGTCCCGTACCGTACCGTACTGCTCAGTGGAAACGAGGCAATAGATATACACATATTAAAATGTTCTCAGCAGACCAGACATTTAGTATAGCCTACTTTTACTCTGACAAATATACGTCTATTTCTGGGCTATAGACATGCTATTTGTTTTTTCCGTTTTCTGCTCAGTGTGGTATCTTGTCTAATATGTGTGGTATAGGCCTATCTTGTTAAGGCTTCACATGAGATGGTTATCTTATACTTGGAATTAAGGTACAGCTGTATTTGCATGAGGTGGAAATACTTATTTGGGCCTTATTTCTGCTTCTTAGGAATTCACACAGAAAGCAGTTTTGCTTTAAAAAACGGAAAAAAGACGCGGTCTCGATATGCATCTTTTAAAAGTTGAACTTATTTGAACTTGAGTGCTGCGTTTTTAGAGCGTCGTGTCATGCACGTGATGCTGCAGAAGACGCGAGACTCAAGCGCAACGTTCATTGAAAAATAAAGTAGCACAGTGGAATGGAAGAAAAGTGATTTTCTGGTAGGCTTATTTAGGAGAGCTTACTAATTACGAAAACGATTATTTATTTCTGCTAATTATTATTTTGTTTCAGTTAGTTTTTCAGTAACTGTTGTTAATTTCGTTTAGTTTTAGTTTTTCATTAATGTTGAAATTTCTATTTTATTTCAGTTTACGAAAATGTTTTTTGACCAATAGTTTTAGTCTTAGTTTCAGTTTTCGTATACGAAAATAACCTTGGTTCACAAGGGCTTGCATAGACTAGTCGAGTAGTCGATAGATCGACTACTTCAACCACTAGTCGACGCTGTCGGAAACAATCGACTACTCGAGCGTCCATTAAACATAAATAAATTAAAAATGGCGAACGTCACCAACAGACACCACGCGTCAGATGTGTGGAAGAATTTCATCAAGGATGACAAAAATATTGTAATTTGGCCAACTCTGCAAGAGGCCATTCACATATTGCTTCTAAAAACGTGAGGAAAGCGCGCGCGGCCGTGCCGCTGTCTCCTACAAGCGCTTGCGCTCCCGTGGCGTCTGTCGTTGCTATGCAACCAAACTGCGCTCTACATGATGACGACGAAGAAGTATCATTCAGCAAAGGATAAATTTATTTCTAGCCCTTGCATTAGCTTTACTACTAGATATATTTCTGGAGATGAGAAGGAAAAACCCGCCTGGACAAACTAGCGCACCACGTCCGTTGCTTTCATTATGAGCGTGCTCGCCGCGCGCCTACTTTTGAAATGTCGACCTTGAGCGCGGAAAAGACGCGATATGTGAACGGCCCCTAGAAGCAGACGTCTGAAATGAAAGGCAAGAACGGCTATTTATTTGGCTTTAGACTGTTACATGAAAATTTTAAAATGAAATGTCATAATTATAATGTTTTGAGAGTTTACTTATGTTATTGTTGCATTAGGCTATGAATTAATAAATGTTTATTGATAAGATCTAGCTATTTCATGTCTTTTCATATACAGTAGCATAAACGACGAGTAGTCGAGTAACTCGAGTATTGTTTTGATAAGAAATCGACTAGCAGAAATCAGTAGTCGTGCAACCCGAACTTCACACTGACAATTATAGTATAGAAGTCTATAAATACCATTGTATTATCATGGCAAATGTCATAAAAAAACATGGTATTATTTGAAGTATATTGAAAGACCATGGTATTACGTAGTAAATGTACAAAAAAACATTGTTCCCCAGGGCACTTTAAACTTTAAACATATTACCTTAGTAATTGTTTTAGGTATTTTAAAATAATACTGTGGTATTACTATAGTAAGTGTTTGAAATAACATCGTTTTTAAGGTAATGCAAATAATATCATGATTTTACCACGTTACCTGTCAAAATAACCTTCTTACTCGAACATACTTCAAATAATACCCTGGTATTAAATTTCTTCAATGTAGTTCAAATAAAATTGTGGTGTTAATATAATAAGTGTTCTAAATAATATTGTTTTTAAGGTACTTTCAATACTATGATATTACCATGGCAACTGTCTAGCTATCCTTCTTATTCAAGATACTTCAAATTACACCATGGTATTATTATGGTAAATATCCAAAAACATGGTTATTCAAGGTATTTCAAATAATACTGTGCTTTTACTATAATACATGTTCAAAATAACATTGTTTTTAAGGTACTTCAAATATCATGCTTTTTTATTGTGGTAAGTGTCAAGCTAGCCTTCTTATTCACAGGAACTTTAAATAAAACCATAGTATTATCGGTAAATGTGCTAATAATAATAAAAAACATGATTATTTAAGGTATTTCAAATGATATTGTGGTTTTACTGTAGTAAATGTTCAAAATTATTAATTATTCAAAATAGCCTTCTTATTCCGGAACTTTATTATTTATTGTGGTAAATGTCCAAAAAACATGATTCTTCAAGGTACATCAAATAATACTGTGGTAATACTACAGTAACTGTTCAAAATAACATTGTTTTAAGGTACTTTAAATAAAATCATGATTTTACTATGGTAACTGTCAAAATAACTTTCTTATTCCAAGACACTTCATATAATACCATGATATTATCACGGTAAATGTACAGAAAACCATAGAAATACTTTTTGGTAGCACTTTATTTTACAGTCCTGTTTCCCATGTACATACTATGTACTTATCATAGTTATAACTGGGTAATAACTAGGTACTAACCCTGAACCTACCCCTAAACCTAACCTTAACCCATGTCACCTTATATTAAACAGTACTTAGGTAAGTACACTGTAAGTACACAAAAGTGCGCACACTGTAAAATAAAGTGCAACCTACTTTTCTATTGTGGCTGAGAGATACAAAGATTATGTAAACAGTACTGAAACGAGAGAGAGAGAGAGAGAGAGAGAGAGAGAGAGAGAGAGAGAGAGAGAGGAGGACGAGTAGGTGTGTGTGTGTGTGTGTGTTTATGTTACGTGTGTGCTCAGGTCCAGAAGAGAAATTCTCAAAAGAGGATTCTCCAGAGCCCACTGAATATTGATGTCCCACTCCTTTATACAACACTTGGCTTTTATCTCTCCCTCTCTTTTTTGTACACCACCTTTAAAAGTCGTATATATCCACCTATTGATACAATGCAGTCTAAACCACCATTACAGCTCACATTCACAGTGCACCACTGCGGCGAACATGTAGAGAAAGCCTCTCTCTGGCTAATTACTGATCTATTATCCTGTAACACTGAAGGGGACCATTACATACACAGAACATGCAACTGAGAATACAGCATTCATTTATCAGAGGCACACACACACGTTCACACATAGTCAAGTCTTTTATCGGGGCTCTAAGAGTTTATTTGTTATTCCTCGATGCAAAAATCCCAGTTAAAGCTGTAAAACAGCTCCGTATTAATTTGAAATTCCTTGAGAGTGTCCTTGCATAATAAATGTTGTGAATGCATGAGCACAGAACCAATTGTTTATCCATCAAGCAGCAGAATTATTAAAGGGGGACAACATCCTCGTAGAAGGCGAAAGTATTCGAGCAGCAGTTTCACTTAAAGCGTGCAGAGTTGACGTTTTAGCTACTACAGTAAAACACCCCAGTGCATTAGACGTCAGGAGTCAGAGATGCTGGAAGGTTCAGAATATTTTCCATTATCTCCTCACTGTTTGGGCTGATGCGTTTCACTGACGCCATTATAATGGCTGAATCTCTTCCATTGTAAGAGAAAATCCACCGGATTTAATTGTGAGTGTTTTTAATTGAGTTGCGAGGACGTGATGTTGTGGACTGGTCTTTCTTCGGTGTGGTGGTCTAATGTGAAGGTAATGATCTGGTGGTGGATAGAGTTTGATGATTAAGAACAGATTGCCTGGCTGGAGATCACAGTGAGTATTTCAAGGTACATGAAGGATCTCAGTAACTGATGCTGCTAGCAATGCCAAAGCTGGGAAGGTTTGATTCTGAGGGAACGCACATACCAATAAAATGAAACACCTGCTAAATGCAAAAACATACTTCATAATGTATTCTGTCAGATATGTGACTATTTTAGCTAGAATAGAATATCTGAATATTGAATATAGTATATACTTGTAGAAGTATAGTTCATACACTTCATGCTCATACAGTTTCTCTATTCGTTTGTTTAAAGAGAGAAAAAACATGCATGGCAATAGTGTAAACCTTTAGTTTTCTTTCACACAGAATGAATGTTTAATAAACATATACTTTCCAACTTTTCTTATTAGAATCAAAAGTAATACGATTTTTTTGAAATCGGAAGTAAATCTGTAAGTTTGATTTTTTTTCACTTTGCTTATGCTTTTATCCAATGCAACACACAGCATTCTGAATATGAATTAGCTGAATTTGAATGAACATACACTGGTCAAAAGTTTGAAATTATTAAGATTTAAAATGTTTTCTTTGTAAGAAATCTCGGTCACACTTTAGATTAGGGTCCAATTTTCACTATTAACTTACTAAAATACGACTTTTGCCTCAATAAACTCCTAATTACGGCTTATTAATAGTTAGTAAGGTAGTTGTTAAGTTTAGGTATTATAGGATAAAGGGATGTATAATATTGTCTTGAAGAATAAGGCATTGATATGACATTGATATGTGCATCATATTACTAGTAATATGCATGAAAATTAGACCCTAAACTAAAGTGTTACTGAAATCTCTTCTGCTCACTTAAGGCTGCATTTATTTGATGACAAATACAGTAAAATAGTAATATTGTGAAATATTATTACAACTTAAAATAGTTTTTTTATATATATATTCTAAAAAATATATGTATTCTTGTGATGTTAAAGCTGTATTTTCAGCATCATCACTTCAGTATTCAGTGTCACGTGATCCTTCAGAAATCACTCTATATTCAATAAATCACTTTATATTTTTGTTGAAACCTCCTTACACTACCATTCAAAATGTAAGTACATACATTTTTTTTATTCAACTTTAAATTGATCAAAAGTGACAGTAAAGACATTTATAATGTTACAAAATAATTTCCTTTTGAACTTTCTTTTCATCAAATAACCTTGGAAAAAGCATCAGTTTCCACAAAAAATTGTAATCAGCAAAAACTGTTTTTAACATCGATAATAATATGAACCATCATTCATAATTGATCAAAAATAATAATTGAGTGGCAAATCAGCATATTGGAATGATTTCTGAAGGATCATGTGACACTGAAGACTGGAGTGATGAAGCTGGAAATTCAGCTTCGCATCACAGGAATAAAATATATTTAATATGTTATATTAACCCATGTATTATAGTATATTATGATAGTAACCCGTGACTTTAGTCTTGTTAACATCTTGCTTTATCAGTTGATCTACAAGAGCTTTTCCTCATGAAAAGCTGTAAAGTATTACAGGCCACTCTAACAGGCGAAATGTAGTTAAACTATTCTTCCAGTACCAAAATTAATTCCCTTTAGGACAAAAAGAAATCTCAATTTGGCCAAGATCAATGTGACAGAGTGTGCCTATGGAGAACCACTGCTCTGTGGTTTCTTCAATTCTTCAATTAGAGAACCTTAACGCTCTCTGTTCGTTCCTATAAAGCTTCCGGGCACGTACTGCACTCATCCTGACTTTGCCGCGTCTTAGGATGGTCTTATCTCGCCCTCCCTTGCGAAAATCGTTTTTTTTTTTTTTTTTTTTTTTGCAGTGAAAGTGTGAAGAGTTTGCAAGAAATGGATGTGCATTATTGATCCCTGATGGGAAATTCAGAGCAAAATAGCGGAAACATCAAATGCAAAGCACACAGCTCAGTCTTCCTTGTGCAAGACATCACAGAGCGAGATAAAAGAGACACGTGCAGTGTTACTCCAGGCCCGGTTGACAGCTCAAAGTAATGTGAGGGCGGGCACAACTGGGAGAGAAGGAAGTGTTGTAATGTCTGATGGCAAGAGGCAGAAAAGTTCCCCAGTAGTGCTTTTTCTTTTTTATAACACTGTTGTCGAACAAGCCAGTGGCTAAAGGTCCTCCAGGACGGAGTGTTGCATTTTCCAGGATGGACTGAATTTCCCCAGCATCATCTTCTGTGCCAGTGCTTCCGGAGAGCCCAGGTGAGGTCTGATAACACAGCCGGCCTTCTTCATCACTTTGTAGGGATTCTCAAACTGAACTAGTGTTGCTCCCTCTGCAATAAAGTACTCTGGCTCTCACAAACCGATATAACATCTCTTACAGGCTGCTACACACATTAAATGACCCGAGTCTTCCCAGGCAGTGGAGTCTGCTCAGACATTTCCTCCGTAGACTGCTAAGGCCCTATAAAATCCGTTTTATTTTTTCCCAAATTCCGTTTTATTTTTTTCCCAAATTCCGTTTTTTCCATTTTAATTTTTGGGAATTCAGTTTTTTTTTTTTTTTTTTTTACCCTTTACTGTTATTTTAGTCGTAAAAAGAGTGTGCTTTTAATGTTAATGATTAAAATGTACACAAATCAAATAGGAATTAACTTAAATTTATTGAGGTTACAAACATCACATTTACTCAGTACTTTTCAGGACAAATACTGCATGATGCAACATAACAAAATGCAAAAAAAAAAAAAAAAGACGTTTTCTCCTTTATTCTGGATGTCGATAAGTCTATACATTTCTTGATCTTCTTAATTATGCACAATCTTGTTTTATTATTAATATTATTTATAATATCATTCAAAAGTTTGTGGTCAGTATTTTATTTTATTTTTTCAAATGTTTTTGAAAGAAGTCTCATGCTCACCTAGGCTGCATTTTTTTTAACCTTTAAATTCAGTTTACAAATTCAGTATATATTGTTCATACCCACATTAAGACCATGAAATCATTTCGAAATCATTTTGCTAGTTAAAAAAAACAAAAAAAAAACGTAGTTTGCTTTTTCCAGTAAAATCATTGTGAATATGTAATGAACAATTTGAGATATTTACCAACCCTAAACACTTCTCTCTACATTTTGTTTCTATCCATCTCTCTCTGATCCACCTGGTGTTTTTGCGAGAAACATCGACCACAATGATGCAAATCCCTTGTCGCACACACTCATGCACCTGCAGGTCTGTTTATCTTCCTGCTGCACTTATATAAATCATGCAATTGTTTTCTGGATTATCAGGTTCGCTCTTCTCTTTTCTGATGTGCATGTGTGCCCTGTTGCGGATTAGTTGCTCTCAGGCGTGAACCGTAACTTGACCTAATAGCCTAATTGGCCTTCTGAAATCTGTGAAAGGGCAGGTAATCACATTCATTTTGTGAACCGGATTCAAACACGGCAAGACTTGTGTGAAAGCGGCTTGGGCCTTCATGTATGAGATTTAAGTGCTTCTTTCAGGATGGACTATATTAGGGCTTTTTCAGATCAGTGCCAGTGTTCCACAGAAGCGTGCCATCCATTTAGCATAAAAGGAAAAGAAAAGACTCGTGTGCCTTTCAATAGTCTCTGATTTTGCCATTCAAGTTAATCAAATGGGACTGATGGTGATTTGCTTGATCTCTGCGGATTAAAGAACCGCTGAATAAAACAATCATTTTCATCCGAAGTTTGCTAAAGCTTTATTGACCAGATGCACTTCATCTGAGTACTTTCTGAAATATTTTCCCCTCTTTTTTCAGCTGAACCAATTTGTCACGGCAGAGATGCTGAGATAATAGGTTTAGGTATCACGAAGAGAATCTCAGGCTTTGTTTGCTATGCTTTATTGAATCATAATGAGAAGAAGAAGATGAGGGCTAGAGATGGAGAACGATGGCTGAGCGCCCATTAATAACCACTGATCAAAAATCACTCACTTCCTGGTGGAAGAGAATCAAAAACAGCCAAGTTTGGCAAGCATTCCCCTTGATATCTAATTATAGACCTAACCCTAATAGTATCCGAGAGAGCATCTCAAACACGAAAAAAAGTTATGAATTTTCACTTTTTGCATCACGATCAGAGAGAATGAGAACTGGAATCTCCGATGGTAAATAAGTAGTTTAGAAAAGACCAGCTTGGAGAATTTAATTGTTTCAGAAAGTGCACAAATAAATCATGTTTGCAGGGAACCAGGCACATTCGAGTGCTTCTGAGGGTCAAATAATCATGGATGGATGGATGGATGACTGATAGATTTTGGCATTCTCTGAGGGCCTAGAGGGCCCTGATGGACTTTAAGTGGTTGACAATGTGATAATATGTGAAATATGTTTTTAAGTCTTCATAAATGACTTTGGAGATGAATGGGTTAAGTGTTATGAGGTTTTCTTGCCCTGTTTGTGGGGTTCTGAGTGTCTTTCTGTAGGGGCGGTATCTTGTTTCTCCACTTAGGAAAAACAACAGTGGAACAGATGAAGCTGTCAGGGAAAAAGCAACAGCATCCCCACCATTCAAAGCACAATTACAGACAGAATATTTCCAGGGACATTCATATTCATAAAACGGATTGAGACTGATTCACAAAGAAATTATGAATTATTGACTGAGAGTATTTTCTAGGTGATATACGACTCCACTGAAGCGCAGAGGCTCAGTACCACATTATTGAAAACAAGTGCTCATTCCCCAATATATCTCTTCAGAAATGTATAATAGAACTCAATTTCTTTGCATTTGAGGCATATCCTTTTGATTCCTTTATTTTATTAGGATACAAGGATCCACAAAGTAAATTAACAGCCAGCTGCATTCATCTCCTTATTATGAAGACTTTTGACAGCTTGAAGAGTCAGACAGAGCGAAATTCCCTGGTCAAATTCAGTCCAGCAGGCTAAAAGTGGAGTTTTTGCTTCATATTAGCTTGTGAAACTTAGTTATGCAGAATTAATGCTAAATCTATATGTGCATTTGCAAAAGAAGAAGACATTGTGTCGCTTGTGGCCAGAGTCTTCTGAGAAATGCGATTATTGATCACATCGGGTTTTTTTTTTACCAGAATATTGATTGTGTTAAGCATCTCTTGACACCACTTTGTAAGGTCAAGAAAAGCCTTTTTTTATGTAGACAAGTCTGGTTTACATGTTTGCCTATTGGCATGTGAGATTTAGGTTGTTAAGGGTCTTTAAGCACAGACAAAACAACTGACATGCAACACCGGACACTTTCTCTCTATTGCGCACACCTATTTCTGACTGACCCAACCACTGACCCACAAATTGCCCTGGACTTGAGGCCTCGCTACAATGAATAAACCATAAAGAAGGTATTTATTACCTCTAGATCAAAGCCAGTGGCAGGGTATAATGATGAATGGGCAATGGAAGTCAGTGAATGTGCTTGCCGTGGCCCTCCTTGGTAAAAACGACACCATTCATTAGTTAGATGGCTACAGCTCAGAGACTGGTCCTAAAGCATGCGAAACACTGAGTAGTGGGCTTTGAAGCTTTTGTTTTTTAACCGTAACTCTGGGCATGACTCAGTTAAGCCTCTGTGATTTCACGCTACGCACAAGGATCGCTGGATCACTCTTTTGATGAGTAACTGCTACTAGTCTCACATAGCCAAATCTTTGACTAACAACATCGCTTATCACTTAGACAGGAAAAGACCACCTGACTGACATTTAAAGCAACCAATTATAATTAGTTTTTTAGACGTTAGTTAGACGTTGATGCCAAAAAAGGTACAAAAGCTGTCACTGGGGTGGTACCCTTTCAAACGGGACATCTTTGTACCTAAAGTGTGCATATTAGTATCTCAAAGGTACATATTGGTATCAATAGTGTACATATTAGAACCTTTTGAAAGGATACCATTCCAGTGACAGATTTTGTAGATTTTTTTTCTGAGAGTGCGCAGTAATTGGTCATGATCTCATTCAAATAATTAAACTGCAATGTCGGTTTGCAATCGAATATATGCAGAAACCTTAAAATAATTTGTGGTAATGTTTATCACAATCTTTGTCTGTCTGAAGATAATATATACACTACCATTCAACCATTATTATTATTATTATTATTTTAAAGAAATGAATACTTTTATT